>NW_009208458.1:54753-87943 GCF_000690835.1 Fulmarus glacialis
AAACCAATGCTTGTCTTTTAGCTATGGACATTTAGCTATGCATTTAATTAGAATGAAAATGTATATGATATTAAAACCATCTCCCTTTAAAGTTCAGAGAGGCTTAAAAATTATTGCAGTAATTAGGCAATAGTTTTGATTATAGATGAAACAAGATGAAGCTTTATGGGAAGTGGCGGAGCCCCCAGCAAGTCAGTCTGTGAATCTATCTGGTGTAGCGATCTGGAGTGGAGTTTTTCATCTGAACAGGTCTGATGAGTGCTGTAAGATGTGCAGTCTCCATGGACATTAGCATGAAATGGAAGCTGGCCTCTTCAGCTGGAGTTTAAAAGCTGCGTTGCAGCTCACGTGCTGGCTGTGGAGCAGCAGCAGATTGGGCTCCTGGGCTGTGCATCCCCTCCGAGGGCCTGTGCAGCCGGGAGCCGGGCAGGGGAGCGCTGCTGGCGATGGCAGGCAGGGAACTGCCCCGAGCCACGACGCTGAGGCAGGCTCAGCCCCGCTGCCGAACATGGCCGGGCAGAGGAGTCTTGCTGGTCCTTGCTAACAAGGAAAACCAGCTGAGGTACACAGAGATGTGCAGAGCCTGGGAAGGAAAATCAGTTTGCATTTTAGCTGGCAGGGAAATCTCCTTGCCAGTAAAATGGTCTGAAAGGAGCTGGTTATTAGCATGCTCACACTATCTTCCCACATACCCTACTTCCTTCTCAGTATCCTTCATCCTTGTGCTTTCTGCTCAGGACAGGGACTTCCTTCCACCTGCCCGCCTTGCCGCTGCTGCATCCCTGCCAGCTTCCCCTGCCTGCATCTCATCCCCCATAGCAGCTATACCCTGTGTGCACCAGGTACCTGAAGAGCAAGAGGTGGTGCTGCGGGAGGGTGTTGGGGGAAGTTAGGTGTCTTTTCAGCCTTGCTGCAGTCAGAATTCAAGAATGCTTATTCCTGCCAGCAGATCGAACTTGCTTTACTTCCCACCCTCCGGAAATATTCCCCCAGACTGGTGTTATCAACCCAATTAGCATTTCAAAATTCTCAGCTTGCAGGTGCTGGTTTCAGAAAAGCTAACAGCAATCTTGTACGATGTTGAGCAATCCAGTTGGCATCAATTTGTTCTTAATCCCCTGTTCAAGCTGCAAACCAAAATATGTTTTTTTTTCTTTCAGTATTGTGTGTAAAGTAAATAATCCTGAACAGCACAGGCTACATTGAAGATACTGATGCCAAAATTAGTCTGGTTTTTTCTCTTATATACGTCGGGAATTCACAGTTGCTTTATGCACAGTTTTTCCTCCCACAGCTTGTTTTTTTTTTAGCTGTCTGATTTAGCTGGTACTGTTATGGCTGCTGCCAAGGGGACTGTCGCAAGCCCCAAGTCCCACTGCCCACCTTCCCAGGTGTCCCAGATATCCATCTCAGCCAGGATGAAGAGATGACTCGTCTTGTAAAAAGAAGTACATGAAAGTTCGACTTGAAGTGTTTTTAAGTGTCTGCATCCTGTGAGCGTTAGAGGTGGCTTTGCCTGGAGGTGTCTGGACAGACTTGTTGGGACCCTTTGCTTGCACTGACCCGACATCATTTCACAGGTGCGGCTGTGGCTAACGCTGTCATGGGGCAGTGCGGTGGCAGGGCATAGCCCTGTGGCATAGCCACAACCCAGGTACATACCCCGTGCCCTGGGTGGGCCGGGGCAGACCCCCGGGTGCTCTGAGCTGCTGCAGTGGCAGCGGGACGGTGCTGGAGGCGGTGTGGTTAACGCTGGTTTAGGGAGAGCTGGTCGCTGGTGCAGCACGCATAGGCACTCACTCTGTGCCAGCATGGACCATTGCCTGTCCTCCGGCAGTCTTCCAGCCTTGGACTAGTTAATCCCAGATTGGACTAGTTAATCCCAGATACCTTCTTTTCCCCCCGAAGACATGTTTTCCCCAGGACACTCCCCTCCCCTGTAGCTCAGTCAGGACTGAGCCCCCATTGCCAGTGTGCTTGCATACTCCATACGGCTCAGCTGCCTTCTGTTTTACCTTGCCCTGTGATCTCAAATCCCGCCATAACACCACGTAAGACATCTTTCTCTTCCCCCTTCCTGAGGCCCTTCCAAACCCTCTTTTTTTCAAAGGATGCTGGGCACCACTGGCCAGTGTTTTCAAAACTGAGCATCTGCAGAAGGGGGTCTGCAGCTGCTCATCCTCCTGGAAATTTAGAGATGTCGAGGTACGGATTCAGACATCTGATTTTACGAAAACACTTACAACCTTTACAACTCGTGCTGTGCAGTCCATATTGTATGCTTCTACCGTCTGCATGCTTGCCCTGCTCATCCCTCGTCTTTTGCTTTCTGCTCTTGCCATCTTGATTTTCAACCCTGACCCTTTTCCTGGGCAGACTCTTGCTCTTGTTTGAGGCTGCTGCGTCAGGAATGAAGCTCTGGCTTGCACTGGCAAGGACTCAGGGAATTAGGCTCTAAGCCCAATTTTGGCCGGGAGCAAAGCCCGCTGAAGTCAATGGGAATCTTCCTGTTGACGTAACGGGGTTTGGAGCAGAACTGGGCTTCGACGTTCTTCAGAGCAGTGATTCCAACGTGAACCTTTGGCACTGTGTGAATAATAGATAATTATTTTTATATATCCTTTCCAAAGCCCACAGCTTGTGTTGGCAGTCAGTGCTCCTAAATGCACAAAGCTGAGACTGGCAGTCCAAAACGAAGGGACAAAAGCAATGACATAAGTTTCATGTGGCCCAAGGGGAATCATTTCTGTGTCATTTCGTCCAACTTGATATAAAGAAGCAACTGCACATCAGCAGCTTTTCCAGTCCCAACGAAAGGGAGGCTTTGACAGAATCCATTAGTCCCTGTCTAAGAAATGATAGGACATGATTCAAAATGCGTTTATTTTTTTTCCAAAAGGAGGTGTATATCTCAAGGACATTACTTTTCTGTTATTGCACCATTTAGTATCACTTTTCACTAGCAAAAGAGAAATTTGTACTTTCATTTATTCGTATCAAAAAACAGGAACTCCTTAGGGATGCACGGTGGACGTTTGCTGCTGCCCATCGCTCTGGCCTTTCAGAGACTAAGGCCAACACCAGCCCCCCCGTCCTTTGCCAAGGTGCCCTGAAGGCGCTCAAACTGGGGTCATGTACACAGTTTCTGTCCTGAAACACTTCTCCAGTGAGGCTGCTCACTAACTGGGAAGACTCTGGGGTAGGGTCTCCGTAAATTCACAATTATGCCTATTTTCATTTTCCTTTCTGGTTATGTTTTCTGCTGTTTTGGCAAAGCATCTTACTTAGGTTCCCACCCGCCATTTTCTGTGCAGTTTACTTTCTTTCAGGATATTTTCTCTGTGTTATAAGCCCCTGAACTTTTCCATAATATAGAAAATATTTTAAAGAGTTTTCTCATGGATGCTCATAGACTTCTCATTTCTACTCATAGAAGTGAAGCTTTGTAGTGCCTACAGCAGTGGTTTGGAAGGGACAATATTAATACACTGATATTTTCTGCATTTTAAATCTATTTCCATGGTGGTGGAAGCACAATGCAAGGAACGGACTCGGCCCTGCAAGACTTGCAGACTTTCTGAGGCAAACTGAAGCTTAATGTGGGACTATGCCTCTCACTTTTATGGACATCTGCTGATTTTTTACTGCTGTTTGCTCAGCGGGAAGTGTGGTTTCGGTTCCAGCTCTGCTCAGGCAGCCAAGTATTGCCTGCGGTCTCCATTGCTATGAGCTGGTACTACTTACGTGCTACTGTCGCCCATGCGGTGGAGAGGACGCTAAAAGTATGGCATCCTCATCATTAAATCAAGGCTTAGTACTGGACTAGGTGTGTATTAACTCCCATATGTAAAGACATGGCTGAAAGCAAAGCGGTATGGAGGTTTGATCATTCAAAGGCATATTACCAAGCAATGGTTGCTACCCATGCTTCTTATGAGCTGGGAAGAGCAAGAGGTTATTTGAACCTATGGAGTGTCCTTTTCCTACATTTTGCTAGCCAAGGAGTTTGCATGGCTGTCGTAACCTCTGACATCTGTTACTTCCAGATGCATTATAAAGCAGAATTAAAATAGATGTGAGTTGGGCTATCTGTGAAAGAAAGCTCTGATGCTAAAGTATTTATATAAAATGTTTAGCTTTGCTCTGCAGCCTTAAGACCTCTGTATATAATAAACCAAAAAAATGTTAATTATTTTATTTCTGCCAACTTAAAAAACAAACAAAAAGATCCTTTCTGGCCAGGTACTGCCATTGCCAAATGTGCATTTCAATTAAGCTTTGCTGTGTTTACATTTCTAGATAATAAAATTCTTTGGTTTATGGACTGCCAGAGGATAGAAAGCTGAGATTAAAGTCTCGGATTTGATTGGGTTTGTCGTAAAGTAAGGGTAGTCATGAAGCAATGACTATTTAATCAATTCTTAGTTATTAGTGTATTTTAGAGAGGTTCAAGCTTTTGTCAGCCTTGCTGTCTTCTTTTTTCTTTGTATTGCATCAGGGTATGTGATTGCTACTAAATCTTTTCATTAGTTTGATGGAGGATGAAGATGGGTAGTTCTGTTTTTAAGGAGCCTATTCAACAATGACAATGACACAAAAGACAACAGTCTGCTTTGATTTCCACCTTCTGGAGATTTCTTTTGTAGAAAGCATACATAAAATAATATTGCCAGGATATAAATTCAGTGTGCAGAGACTGCGTTTGTAATGAACACCTCTTCTCCTGTGCGGCCACCCGGCCGTCCAGAATCCTCTTTGTCCATTCACTGACTTGTGAGATGCTAAGAGTTTTTTATTTTAATCTTTCCACCTTGTTTTTTATAAACCTGGCTGCAACAGCTTTTGAAAGAATGTTTTATGATTTGTTTAGGATATTTATGTTGCCTTTATTACCCCAGTATCTCAGCATTTCAGCCTCTGCACCCACTACTCCACAATGTACACGTAAGTGCCATTATCCCCACTTTACGGAAGAGAAACTCGAGGACAGAGTGACAAAAGCCATTGATGGTATAAGTGTTTTAGGAGCCAACCCCACGAAAGGACGGATTAAATCCTATCTTCCTCCTTGGTCCGTCCTGCATTTCCCTTTTCTCAGGCTATCCGGTGGCAGGGGCTTGGGCTGCTAAGATCCAGGCTGTCTGCTCAAGCCACCCTTAGCAGGATGCCTATGCGTCCCATCTGCCAGCATGGCTCGTGGTTTTAGAGGTCCTTCAGGAAGACTCCTGCATCAGCCGGTTTGCTGAAGCCAAGCAGATGACGGCTGGGAGAACCGGTGACAGCTAAGCCTTGCATATGTGTATGTATTCATCTGTGCGAAGGTCTGCTCCAAAGAGTAAAGTGTAGCCAGAGTTCCTCCTGTGTAGCATCACTTCAAGGGTGTTTCACACCCCTGACTGAAGCCATCTTGCATCTGCCAAAACATGGCAGGGACTTTTTATAGCTGTATCATAAGACCTTTGAAAAATCCTTGAAAGAGCCTTTTTAGCAGAATAACAGATGGGTTGTGTGTGTGTATCAGCTAGCTGCATATACTAGGCATGTCAGACAGTGAAAGGACATAAAGTATTACTGCTCCATAAAATAGTATTTCCTAATATTATTTTTCTCACATTTTTGGCAGTAAACATCTGAAACTTCCATGGAGTATTTCGCCCATGAATCTCAAAACACATATGTTATCACGTATTTAGGGCTTAATTCCATTTCCAATAAAGATGAGGACAAAATTTCCACTTTCTTTATTGCACTTGTTCCAGCCCTCAAAGCGAATGTCGTTTGTTGAAAGTAGAATAGCTACTAATTTGGTCCCACAGCTTGTTTCAGCTTTCCACGAATTTCTGAATTAATAGATGATCGGATCCCATGATGCTGCTCTCAGACTCACTGGTGATATGGAAAAGGCGCTTGTCCAGAGGATGTATAGCCGTGCCGCTCTTTTGTTGCCTATAGTACACATGCTCAGCTCCTTTTTACTCTCTTTTTATTTTAATGCTCTGCAACAGGACTGCACAAAGCCGAACTGGCTTTTAAAACACGACTTCGTTTTGCAGCTATACGTCTGTGCCCGGTTTTCTTTTGTGCTGCCTGCGGAACAAGGAGGCTGTGTGGTATCTGACACCAGGCTTTTTCCAGTGATTTATTAACTGTGTCAGAATAGCTGTTGTGAATGCTGGGAAGCTCTTGCATATTGTGACAGTTGATATTGATTATGACAGTTTGTAGACTCTAGTGCGTTGTCAGACAGTGGATCGTATTTTGTCTTCTTACTATACATACCATGGGCTATAGATCATAGTGTTTTCTTAAGAAAAGGACCCATTGTCCAGCATTCTCGCTGGTATGAGAGAACTTCTGTAGTGTATTGTGCAACAAATAGCAAAATAGTTCAGGCACCCTATGGGACAGGCAGGCAAATGTCAATTACTTTAGGGAAAAAAAAAAAGTGAATAGTTTGTTCTGCTTCTGGCCTTTCAGGGGAATGAGCTGTGCAGTTGACAGAAGTGGGTGAACTAGTCGGAGGATAGCATTTATGAAAATCGGTGCATCCTGTATTGTCTGTCGGCCAGAAATCCACAGACTGCGCAGGAGGAGGAAGAGGAGGAGGTTGCAATGAGGATTTTGGCTACCCATCATTTTTAAAGGTTGCTTTGGATCTTGGTAGAGGCTGAAACTACACATTTCTAGAATGAGTCTGAGGAAGAGGAGGTAAAAATTTCTGCAAACTTGGGAGAAAGTGGAAGCTGGCGCGTGAGCTTCTGTGAGGGGCACATCAAACAGATCACCCCAATTAATGACCTCTTCTGACTGTTTGGTTTTAGCTAGGCAGTAGTAAAGTAGCACACAGGAGAAAAGATTTTTCTATTTGCCTAAAAGTGGCTTCAGTGTGGAAAAAAGTCAAAAGCTGAGCTTTTACAGATAACCTGATCAGGAGGAGGGAGTCAAGCCATTTGATTAATTATGCTGCTGTAATGTATTATATTGCTACTTCATTATTGGAGGAAAAATCTTCTGACAATACGTTTCTTTTTAAAACAAAACAGCGCTTGAGGGGTAAGGGTGACAGTGAATAGGAAAGGAGCCATTCTGATTTCTCTGTTCTTAAACACCTTTTATAAGAGACCATAATGGGTCATAAACTTCCATAAACTAGTAAACCTTAGGAAAATGACCTTTAGCAATCCGTGCTATTAGAATTTTTATCTCAAACTGGGTTTAGATTGATTCAATTGCAGTTTCTGCTGCAATTTTACATTGATGTGATTCAAAATCCATTTCTGCACGTACCTTATGGTTTAACTGAAATAAATGTAATAGCAGATCACTTGTGAAACGATTATTTCTGGGATACTTTGGCCCAAGACTGTGGCACTGAGCTGGGACCTAGGGGAACTGGATTCAGTTCTTAATCCCACTGTGGCCCTGATATTGGCCACTCAAACCAGTTCGTCTCTCTCACGAGATGAACTCACCCCCATTTCTGGTTATTTATTTACACTATGAGATCTTTGAGAAGGAAAATTCCTATCAGAAGCCAGTCTTGATCTCTCCTGGGATTTCTAGATGCTGCTGTAATACTAACCATATTTTCTGTAATGTAATCTGTATTTTCTTAATGAATCCTTAATGTTAGCAAGGAGACAGAATTAAACTAAGTGGTTTGGTTTCAGTGATGACGCAACTTCCCATTCCATGCTTACATTGAATTTGGATTAATTATAGCACTCACTGTGTCATAATTATGTTTCATAATGATAGAATGCTCTAGAGTTTGTACATTCACGGCACTACTGTAAGCCTCAGGGTGTACTGAGATTTTACAGTGGCATCTCTCAGTCCAGTGTCAGGTATTAGTGCTATATTTACGGGTTTTATTGCTGAACATCCACAGCAATATCAGAAATGCTTTAAAGGAAGGGTAAAATGGAAGTTTTTTTAAATGTCTGCTTTTCGCTACAGACATATTTTATTTGATTTTTTTTTCTAATTTTCATAAAGTATTTTGAAGAAGTTAGGTGTGAGGAATGAAGAAGTTCAGTTGTTCAAATGTGAAGACTTGTTTCCTTAGGTGACTTTTTTCTAAAGCTCTGGTCACAATTCTCTGTCTATACATAGTTCTGGCTCCTTAAGCGTGAGACCATGCCTGGAGAAGATAGTTTTGGTGTTGTGCTGTGAAATGCAACAGCTTCCCAGCACCGGTTGTAGACTAGCAGTGACTTGTGTGAAGATCCATTCAGTCACTATCATGAGAGGTCCCTTCCCCTTGGCTTCCCCTGGGCCATCCTGGGGCTCTTAGGCTGTCCATTTGCTCACTAGCCCTTGCCAATTGTTTGTCTGGGATGTTCTCTAGGTGTTCTGGGCCCTTCAAAATGTCTCTGGTCTCTGAGTTGCAATCCTTAAGAGATTTTTTGTTTGTTTTCCTGAGTAAAGGCATTGGTAATCACTGCAGAAGGTGTATACATTTCCCTCTCCCATCTCGGTGCCCTGAAATGCCTCGCAGGTCTGTCTTATTTCCAGGAGACTGCAGAAGCCTCCTTGTCCGTAGGTTGAAGCCTGCTCTCTGACGTCACTGTTATCTTTCTCTTCCCTTCAGATGGTGTCCACAGTGTCACGGCAGTCTGCACCCTGCGCGTCACCATCATCACGGACGACATGCTCACCAACAGTATCACAGTGCGGCTGGAGAACATGTCCCAGGAGAGGTTCCTTTCTCCCCTCCTGTCCCTGTTTGTGGAGGGGGTGGCGACAGTGCTCTCTACCGCCAAGGATGGCATCTTCGTTTTCAACATCCAAAATGACACAGACGTCAGCTCCAATATTCTGAATGTGACCTTCTCCGCTTTGCTCCCCGGTGGCATTCGAAACAAATTCTTCCCCTCCGAGGACCTGCAGGAGCAGATCTACCTCAACAGGACCCTGCTGACCATGATTTCCACGCAGAGGGTGCTGCCCTTCGATGACAACATCTGCTTACGTGAGCCCTGTGAGAACTACATGAAGTGCGTCTCTGTCCTGAAGTTCGACAGCTCGGCCCCGTTCATCAGCTCCAACACCGTCCTGTTCCGCCCCATCCACCCCATCAATGGGCTGCGGTGCCGGTGCCCCCCGGGCTTCACGGGCGACTACTGTGAGACGGAGATTGACCTCTGCTACTCCAACCCCTGCGGGAGCAACGGGCTGTGCCGGAGCCGAGAAGGGGGCTACACTTGTGAATGCTACGAGGACTACACTGGTATGTGTTTATCTTATCTTTGACCCATGATTTATATGTTAGACCATAAGCCAGGCCAGCTCTGTGTCAGACTGAAATTGCTGACATTCTTAGTCAAAGGGAGAAAAACTCCTGGCGCTGCCTTCTGGTCAGGAGAAGGCTTGTGAGTGTCACACATCACTTAGGGTAAGTCCCGTGTCACTGCGGGTAGGTCCTGTATCTTAGTGCACACATGGTGGTAGGAATCGTGCATTGCTCCAGGCCATGCAGGGGGCCAAGAGCTGCTGAAGCAACTCGCATTGTGTGAATTTCTTCTCAAAATGCTTCATGCAAACATATTTCTTTTATCTGGAAGGAAAAAGGTGGAACACATCCCCTGGTTCATGGTTTTGCACGTTAACGCTTTCCTGGCCCCTTAGCAGTCCCCTCTTACCAGAGTATAGTGGGGATGCGCAGCCTCAGTAGGAGGTTGTCAACGTTTGGTTGTCAGCAAGCGCAGAGCATGAGGATGGTTCATGGTCCCAAGAAACTGCAATAATACACATTTATGGGAAGTACTGAATGTCAGCTCCAGTTTGTATACGTCCAGATAAACTCTAGAAGGAGTCCCTGTCTCTAGCAGCCTGCTGAGGAACGTACTTTGCCTCATCATGGACTTGACAGCTAATAAAGATCAAAGTGCTGCTTCTCAAATACTCCTGAGGAGTTACGGAAGAGTGTTAGCTGAATGTTTTCTGGTGCTTCAGTGAAGTCAGTGGGATTATTTATATATTTGAAACTGCACACGCAGGTAAGCGTTCTGCACTGATGTGCTGCTGGCTGTAATTTATGCTGACGGCTCAACAATGTCTTCTCTGACCCCCACAAACAAGGGGTGAAGCAGAGTGGCCTGTTCCTAACACTGCCTCTCACTGCTGAAGTTATAAAAGGTTGAAAACATAAATTACTTAAGTCTCCATGTAAAAAAAAAAAAAATCTGGATGATGTGTATGCCTACAGGGCTGGATCCAGCCTTCTAGGTGGAAAGGTTTTCCTTCACTTTCCATGGCTTTTGGCTGTAATTAAAAATGTGATGGTGGAAGGAGCCAGGAGTCAGTGAGCAGGGACATGGGAGCAGCAGTGAGCTGGGCTTTCCCCAGCAAGGAGGATGAGAGATGCTCTCTGAGATCAGCGTGGGGCTTAGGGCAGCAGGACCTTCCTGAGGAGATGCAGACAAACTTTTTGCCTGACCGGTGAAACCCTGAATAGAGCTGTGAGATGGTTGGGATATTTGGTCTTTGTTGAGGAGTGCCTGCCAGGCTTCTCTTGAATGACTTCCACAGTGAAATACATTATAAAGTCCATTATCCATTACATACAGCTAATGCAAGATACGTGCAGCATTAGGCATCACAAAATAGATTTTATGACCAGTTGATTTCATTTAACATGTTTATGTACTATTATACTGTAAAAAGGAATGGTTAGAAGTAGCAAGTTTCATTAAACAAAGATACGCATATAAATAGAGTTAATTCATCCATGTCTTATGTTTTGGAATGACATGCATTCCTACATCACATTTTGAGGGTCTCTTGCTAGAAATTTTCAGAAAAAAAGGCTAAATATACTTTAAAAAATGAAAGAGAATAATCTTTATATTAATTATTGATGAACATATTTAACAATTAACGCTGTAGTCAGAACAGACATGGTACATATTCAGGGGAGAGGCACCATATTATTCATACACAAAGAAAGATTTGATCTGTAACTGTATTTTCAGTGCATAGTTGTTGAGTTAAAAATTAACTGTCCTGCTGCCAGGATATTAAAGTGATCAAAAATTAAGGAGTGAGCACTGCTTATAGCCTTACCATCTTTAGGTTTCAGAATTAACTACGCTTGGGTGAAACACACTATTCTTTGGAAGGACAGTTCAGGTTGTGATCACAGTCAGGTTGGCCAGGGGAAAACACACTCAACCATGACCAAGAGGGCTCTGGAATCCCTTGTCCTGTAAATTGATACAAATATTATTGAATATTTCTGTTTTATTGCTGAATGAATGCAGTAGAAATTTAGTGCTTTGTGGTTGGTTTATGTTACATTAGTGCCTTTAGGCTCCATATTGCATGAGAATGTTTTTTCCATCAAACCTGACACACTTATCCACATATGGTGGTCATTAGTTGGTTGATTTTCATCCCCTTTACAGAACAAGGTGGAAAATGTTATCAACAAGTAATCTATTACCAGAAATATTTTGGTTTTATTGAATCTTGTCCCAATCTCTTATTTTACCTATGATTTTTGTCGTTTCTTGAAATACATTCATATCCATTTGGAAGTTCAGTTTATATCTATTAATCATAATACTGTGTTTTCCACTTGTATATAAATATTTATTGTTTACAACAATCCAGATTTTATATCTATTTAATATTTAAACAGCACAGGTTGGTTTCAATAGCAGCAGTGTGTATTGGCTCATGGAATGCAGCGATCGTAAATTGGAATGAGCAGAGAATTGCTAAGGCTGAGATTTGGGAGATTCTGGTATTACCGAAATGTTGTTTCCAAAAACGGTATTAACTGAGTGTAGTAACATACCAGTATGAAGTACTTATGAATCTTTAGATTAATTGTAAAAGATGAAATATGAATGGTAATAATCAATGAAATGCAGCCTGCTCTAGGAGCTCTCGTGTTTCCATTTCCCAATTAAGAGCCTGTGTAGAAAAAGAATTACAAGAAAATACTAAGATCTGTCATCTCTCTGGGGAGATATGCTGCAACTCGATGAGAAATCACTACACAATCATAACCCTGTACTGAATCTATCTGACTGGTCACCTGTTAAAAATATAGCATTTATTTCCTGTAGACGATAATTATGTCCTATCTTAATCAGATGGAATTTCCCCCTGTTTTGCCACTCTGCTTTGAAGCCCTCCATTTGTTTTGACGTAATTGTTAGTCATTTATACATGATGAAAGTTTCTCTGTCTTCAGGAGTCTTCTGTTACGGGCACAAAGGTAAACTGAGCTTCTACAAGATATTTCTGAAACCTGATTACTGGCTAGTTTGGGGTGATTTGGAATTAGCTTCACTCCCTGTGATGTAAGGAAGTGAGTGAAGAAGGACATATATTTGTAATCATGTTTTTTTCAGAATAGTGACCCCTTTAACTTCTTTTCTTTATATATAAATTAGTGTAGAGAAGTGAACAATGTACACACTAACAATCATGCCGTTGATGGCAGGGAGCTATGTGCATGCCTAAAGGGTTAAAGGATGTAATTTAAGTTAAGCAAACAAATGTAATGAACTTGAACACTGTGGAAAGCCTGTGTAATTTTTCCAGCTGTATTTCATGTATCTTTGAGCACTGCAGAAGCAGCTGAGATGAACTGTAGGTGAAGGCTTGGACAGAGGTAGAGTTGTCTGTACTCCCCAGGGACAAACCCCTGAGGAACAAATGCATCATGTCATCCGCGCTGGTTTTGGAGGCACGGTTGCCAGAGCAGTTCCTGAATGAGCTGTACTTCCAGCCCCATCCTGGTGCCTCCTATAGGATGTACCACTGCGGCTGTAAGTCGCCACCTTTTTGGGTGTGAATTCCCGCGATTCCTGCCCTGCTGTGAGCGGGTGCCTCCTGCCATCGCTGGGTCCTCCTGCAGTGGGTCCTCCTGCAGTTCTCGCCGCAGGTCGGTGCCCGCGGTCCTTCTGCTCAGCAGCCGCTGCAACCGCTCTCCTCTACGGTCATGCTCCCAAAAAGTAAAATGTAATTTTCACAGAACAAAAGCAGTCTAAAGGGAAAAAAAAACCAACCCCTGAAATAAGGAAGAGATTTAATGTTCCCACAGTTCTCCTTAGCACAGGGCATTTTCTCTGCCTCCTTTGCTACCTAACCCCTAGCAAGGAGCAATTTCTAGGGAAAAAGATCATCAGAGAATTTCCCATATCCTCTGCATCTCTCCTTCGATTTCACTTCAGAGAGGGGAGAAATCTTAAGTGGTTGTAAATCTTCTAGTAATCAAATACAGCAATTAGAGATCTTTTACGTGTTATACATTTTTCCTCCTAATTTTTTTTTGTGATACCATATTGACATGAGGAATCATGACATCTAACTTGGCCGCCATGAATTCTGACTTTGTGTCATGAGAAGGTAATTATAGCTGTTCTCACAGCATAGTGCCAGAAGTCCCTATTCATATTGTGTAGTAAGTTCTCAGCATTTGACTATTACAAACGTATAGCAGTAAAAGTAAATGTGAAGATTTGCTTCTGTGTTATCTTTACTTACATCCATTCTTCAGATAGTAATTTCCCAGCTCAGTCTGATACCAGATTCTCATTTTTCAGGCCAGAGAGATTTATTTGGGAGAACTTCAGCTTTCAAGTAGAGAAATCTGGCAGCCAGGGTAGCCGTAATTGAGTGTTTTATCTTGGGCGAGAGGGTCTGAAATTCCACTCTTGGTTACACTTCTGCAGCTCCGCTGGAGCGGTGGGATCACAGGTGTGTAACAGCCAAAATCCTGTGCAGCAAATCTTCACTTCATTCCTTCAGGTTCCTTACTGCATCTTTAACTCCTTGTTTAGCTTATGAAAGGCCATGGTTTTGCAATGGCAAGGCTGAACAAAGATTATCCTCACAGGCTTGTGGGGCTTTGCCAGCACTTTCAAACAGCTGTGACCAAGTTTGTCTTTGCCACAAAACACCAGATAAGAAATTCTGTCATTCCCAAACGCTCCCATAAATGTAGGGATATTGTCTACAGTATGGGACAACTTCGTGGGTCATCTCTCTTGTACCTCATTCAAATGTTAAGGCAGTGAAGGCACTAAAATGTTTTGTGTCATTGCTGCCTTGTCCAGGTCTTCAAAGTTATGCTGGTGGATTCTAGGTGCATTTATATAATAAACATACAAAAACAGTGGCAAGGTCTAATACTGTTAAAAGTAGTATATTCATTTTCAAGAGTTTAATTACGGCTATTAGGGTGCTGGGTGATTTGCACCATTTTCAGAATTTAAAGGCTGTATCTTTTCCCATTCGCAAATGGAAAAATTTTATGAAGTTTTTCTACTGAATCTGGGTGCAGGAAAAGTCAAGTGCTGACTATCAGCCTTTTAATAACTTTAGTTGTTTCTTGGTGCCTCAGAGGAGAATACCTGGTTGCCCTTCCTTGCAGTTTCTATATGGCAATACCGTGAGAAAGCTTATGTAGGGTGGTTGCATCCCAGTGAAGGTCTGTATAATGCTGCAGATCTAGAAATCGTTCTTCTTTTTCAGCAGTGCTATGCCACACTGTTGTTTTGATGTTTGTAGCGAAACGAAGTCTTTATAACTGCAAACACAATTTCCCTTTGGTTGCTGTGGACCTGTCACTCTCTGCAGCTGAGATAAGTTTTTCACATCTGATGAAGAGAGAAATGATCATTTGCTTATAAGATCCTTCCTTATGATTAGTACTCCTTAGTTTTGTTCTCCGCTCAGATTTCCCAGCACAGTCTTTTTTATCAATCTTCAACTTCTTCTGTCTCATCAGCATGAAATTTTTGTGAGGAGAGCCCTCTTCTGCCTTTATTGAATAAGCAGACATCTCCGTTGGTGTAGACATGGCAAGCTGTGTCCCTGTGGCTGGCAGCAGTTGTGTACAGATGGGTACCTCTGTTTCCTCCCAGCCTGTGGCCCCTTCCAAGCCCCGAGGGGCTCGCAGCTCTTGGGCGGCTGGGAATGACCCCATAAGCAGTGCCGTGGATGGTCCAGAAGCAGAGCTTAACTCCTCCAAAAGTTTTTCAGAGCATGACTGATGCAAAAGCTGGAAAAGCCTATCATTTTCTCTTTTTATGTTCTTCACCACTCAGCTATGTACTGTGAGACGTAGCATCTCATAAATCTTACTCTCAGTGCTTTGAAGTTTCCCCATATGACCATTGCATTTATCCATGCCAAAAAGCAATGAACCCCAGATGTTGTCTCATGAGCTGACTTGGTATCTAAACATATAAGGAACGCATACAACCTATTCTTTGCAATTAGCCATGGATAATAAGTCTTCCGTTGGCTCTTGGGCAGTGCATGCTGCATTTGAAGAGCGCAGCAGTCAATTGTGATATTTAATTTCCTTTCTCTCCTTTTAGCGCTATGTCCATTTTGTGTCACGAATTCCTGAAAATAAGTGTTAGTTTTGGATATTCAGATTAAGACGTATCACCTGGCAAAATTCTTGCTTTTGGGTCTATATATATTGTCAGAGAACTATGACTTCAGATCATTACAAGCTGTACCTGTACAAAACACTTTTCATCTAAGGATCGCTATGGACTCTGCAAAAGATACTAACAGCAAAGGAAGCCTCTGAGACACCCCTTTGAGCAAGAAGGTATTGTCCCCCTCACCAAAGGGATGGGAGGCTGAGGCGCAGCATCTTCATCTCTTCCAGGTCACATGAAAGCAGCCAGTGGCAAGTCCAGAGCAGCTGAGGCAGTTCTTCTGCACCATTCCTAGGCTGCCCACAGCTGAAAACCTGGGGGAGATCCCTGTGAAAGGCATTTCTTTCCTGACACAGACTCTCAGCAGAAGCCTGTGTGCCCACTCGCCCGCTGTGTTTAACTCCAAGATTTATTGTGCATGTTGAAATGGGTCCTTGCTTATTTTTGTGGCAAGGCTCACTGTTAATGCGTGCAGGGGTGGGCCCAGCACGCCACAGCCTTATGGCTGGACCCAAGTGATGCTGGGTTGGACCTGAGGCTATGGCCCAGGTAGCACAACTGCATGACTGCTTGCTCCAGAAGATAACTTAAATGTAAAAACAGAGTAAAGTTACATTTCTGTATAACACAGTCAAAAGCTGAAGTCTATTAAACTTTTAAATATTGTCATGTTTCTGTTGATTGTATTTCTGTCCATGTCACCAAGTCACAGGAGATGAATGTTGGAAATCCGGAGTTTGTATCAGATTCACAGGACTCACTGAGGAGGTCTATCACTTCTGTAGCTGGATTTTTTTCTGGAGGATATGTCCTTCTGCTAATCTTCAACCTATGCTCACTTGTCAGGATGCAAAAAGCCTTTTCTAATTGGATTTTGGATTGGTGTATTTGTTGACAGTTTAATTCTCAAACAGTGTAAATGGCCTGCAGCCTTCACATCAATCTGCTATGCCTTTTCCTAAACCCAAGCAAAGAGTTTTATCATCCTCATGTGCATAAACTAGCTACTGTTCAAAGTTTGAAAGTTTCCCCAGTCATGTACGAACCCTCTCTTGCCCCCCGAGATGCTGCACGTGGGGTGATCTTTGATTCAGCTATAGTGCTGCAAGTGCCGGGGGTTCGGATGCCTCTTCTGGAGCCCCGCGTCTTATCCTCCTTGCCTGTGGAAATACTTGCACTGATCAAAGTCCTTTGCTGTCATGTGGAAACCTAGCTACAGACTTAATGTTGTGTTTGTTCTTTTTAATTAGTTTTAGAACGGTTTGACAAGACTTCTGTTCTTACCGGGCGCTTCCACAGTGCTTTGTAAAAGCAAGCAGCAGATCACACACCAATCTAATCACTTAGCCCTGGCTTCAGAAGCTACCTTAGAAATTCATCTCCAATATACTTATGAATTCAGTTCTTCCAAACAGTTCAGGGTCTAGGAGATCCTCCTTACTGATTACAGCTTATCTTCTTTTGCTCCTCCCTGAGCTGTGCGGCTGGCCTGTTCTTCTCCTCGTTTACCCACTCTCCATATTTGTCCCCTGCAGAGTCTATCATTGATGATTTTACACTTTCTCTCCCAATGTTGATAATTTCAAGTAGCATATAGCTAAAATTCAGTGTCAAAAAAACTTGGGCAATAACCTGTTTGAGGATGGTTCCACGCTTACAATTACATTTGTACACCTACTGGCTATTAATGCCATTATGTCTGTTAGATTACGTTACAATATGGGGAGAAGGTAGGTTCTTAATTGCGGACAGTACGAAGTCAAGGAGCTTGCAGACATGAGAGGCCTGCGAGCGCACACTGCGGCATGACAGCGTTGCTGCTGTTGAATGAGTGCTGCCCCAGCTCTTTTACAATGTAGGTGTTTAATATCGAGCCCTAATGGCCAGGTATAATCTTAGGATCATAGGATTGTTTGGATTGGAAGGGACCTTTGAAGATCATATAGTCCAGCCCCCTGCCATGGCTAACATTGGCTTCAGTCTGTTTCGATACAGTCAAATCTCGTTATATCCCTGATGTGTAAATAACACATTTGACCCTGAAGCCGTGCCAAGCTAAGCTTGTGTTTGCTGTCAGGCAGCTGGGTTTACATGAGCAAGGCAAACTGCTAATCTGGCGTGGGTACCTGCCTACCTCTGGCACCTGACCTCTCCTTCCCACCTCTCGGCAAGAAAATGTCTGATGAGTATGACCTTATGGGTTAGTGGTGTTCAATGGGAGAGGGAGACGTACTGAGCACCTCGGGTCTCCTGTTGGCATTCTGGTTAACAACGGACCAGTCTAAATTTAGGATTATGATTCTATGATTCCCTTTGTTCTAGCATACGTGAAACCTCTTTTACTGTCTTCAATCTGTTGTACATATATTTCTTTTTGAATGATCTTGCTCCGTCAATTTTCAGCAGATTTTAGGCTCTTGACTTGTACTTCTGGTTTTATGTTGATGGTATTTCTGTTACCACACCTAAATGGGAGTCGCAATTCTCCCAGGCTTTTTGAAAACCTTTGTTATAATGCATTTGCTTATCTTCATTGGTATAACTAAAATAAAAGTGGAAGGTGGAGTGTAATTACACAAAGTGGAGCTATTTGATATTATAATTTTATAGGTACATGTAAAACCCCTCCTCATTGACATAGCTAAATTCCCACAGACTATCATAATTGTGAACATACATATGCATTGCAGAACATTGATCTGAGAGAAACTACACACACTGAGGTTTGTTTTAATTAAAGTATTTTAAATAGCAGTTTATTAAACAATGGCCAACTTCTCTATGACCATAGTTTACAACTGTGTTTTTATTAGTTTAGCCAAGTTGAGCCTTGTGTAACATAAGACTTGGGGGTTTTTCTCTTAGTTTAATGTCAGAAAGGTTAGCTGGATAAAATTTTAAGCCACACAAATGCACTCTAATACACACGAACATGCACTTGCTAAGTGTCAAAGTAGCCCATATATTAGACTACCCTTTAAGTGGGTTTTTTTGCCAATGGCTGGGTGTCTTGGTTGTTCTTTTCTCACTGAAAACAAATCAGATGATAGGGAAAAAGGAGAAGAGAAAGGAGGAGGAAAAAACCCAACAACTTGCCTTTCAAGTTATTTGTGGAGAAGATAAAATCATAATGAGATAGTATTTTTTCCAATATGCCTCATGTTCTGGAAAGCCCCTCACAATGTTAACAGCAGATCAGAGGTGAAGGCTGAAAAAAGAAATTCCAGGAAGGCTGGAATTAAATATTTTAGATCTTCCAAAACAAAAAAGAAATTTAACTTCCAGGGAACAAGGTAACGGGGCTCCTTTTCTCCTGGCTGTAAATACAAAACTGGGAAACAAAACTGGGAAGCCCCCTTACAATTCAGTAAGACTGAATTATGAAAAACATATGGGGCTTCTGTACATATTTATAATTCCCAAGTTAGACATTTTTATTTTCATCAGTAGATAAACAACAGGAAAATGGCAGGAAGGACAGCTGGGTGCAGAGATGAGGGTATCAGGATAATGTCCTGTTAGGGAGGAAAAAAGCATAAAGTAATTTCTTGTGTGTCTGTTCTTTGTATTATGATGATTGAAAGTTTTGACAGTTGAGCACCAGACTGAGGCATTTGGCCTTGAACATCAAGATAATTACAGTTCTGCAATACAGTTGTGCCGAGCATGGTGGGAACCACAACTTCATTGTTGTTGCAAATTCTCTTTTGTTTAGAGCATCATGGTTCAGTGCCTGCATCCCAGCCCCTGCTCCTCCTGGGGCAGGTTTTGTTCTGCAGAACGCACTGTACGGTGCCCCCGAATCGCAGCTTCCCGAGCAGTCGTCGGTCCGAATTTTCAGTTTCTAAAAATCAAGATGAAGATGCTTTACTTCAGGCTGTCTCTCAAATTCTCCATAGCTAAACATATGAGAGTTATTTTACAGCATTTTCCAATATAATAATTAAAAAATGTATTTTAATTAGATAGGGCCACCAGGTCAGCACACTGATGTGCATATTGTAAGAAACGTTATTATGAAGATGAGTGTCTTATATTAATAATTAAACACAATCTAGATGACACAGTGAAGTATATTAACTCTTAACAAGATGGTAATCATTTAAAGTGAATTTAAAATGAAAACATATTTTACACAAAGGCTGAATTTTAAACTACTAAGCTGTTGTAACGAGAGTTAACTATGAGTTGTGGAAGCTGGCTGGATTCATTTTTGATGAGTCTGTTTGAAAATTTTTTTAAAAGTAACTTTTAAATTTCTATCTATTCTGTAGATTTAAAAATACATTGATTTTGAGATTTTCTGTGTGAGTTGTGTGAGACATTACAATGGCTTTTTCAAGAGTCATTAAGAAAAAGTCAGCTTCCCTGATTAAGTTACTTTTTATTTTCAGTTTATGTTTACTGACCTGTGTAGGAAATATTTTTGAGACTACCAAAACATAAGATTATGGGATTATCTTTTTAACCCTAATCCTTTTAATTTGACAAGCAAAGGGGCATTTTTGATTTTTTCAGAATTTGCCTTCAATGTATAACAACGGAAATTTGATGAGCATCAGATTGTTTTTGCCAGTTCTATCTACTCTGTCAAGCAAAACCTCTGAACTCCTATGATCCACAATAAAAGCAATAGTACTTTTAAGTATAGCTTTCTTTTAACCTAATACTTCTCATATAAAATGAAAATACAAAGCTCTGAAATCCTAGCCTCCTAAGATGTGATTATAATAGTAGATTTACTTTAAGTGTGTTTTTCAGTTGCTTTATTAATATTTTATGGCTTCTCTTCAATTATTCTCACTAATTGGCCGTTATGCTTCTTTCCACCAGAGCTTCTGGGACCACCTAGGACATTAAGGAGCATCATTTGGTTTGAGGTCTGCCTATTCCTAAATGCCATCATTTTTACCATAGCATTGGATTATGCAGAAGATGTGAGAGGGAGGTTTTCCTATGAAAACTTCTAATTTATGGAAAACACAAAATGCAGGCTCTCACCAGTCTTCCTTTAATGGGGGTGTGCAGAGTTAGCTGCTTGTGCAGTTAATCCCAGCAGGCTGCTGGGGACCAGGGCAGATGGTTTCTTCTGTGCTTTGTCTCTTTTTCTGAGCTGAAACATCAAGTCTGTAACAGCTACATGGAGAAAATTAAATGGGATCTTAGTGGAATAAGGGCTGGACTCTTCTAAAGAAAACAGTGATGTTTGTCATTGAAAGGGAGACCCCGATCTCCTTTTTCCCATATTTCTGAGCCCTTTTCTTTCATGCTCTCTTTCTGAAGTCAATTATTTGCAGTTATGTTCCCTTTTTCAACTGCTTCAAGATGTTAACCTGCTCAAAAATAAGTGCTAGAGCTTTCCCCTTCCCTACAAATTTGCGAACTGGGAATTGCAGCCCTTTAGTTTTCTCCTCTGTGGAAAGCAGCTTAGGGAAACCAGGCTGAAAGTGAGCGGGATGCCTGGCGGTGCCTGAAAGCACCGACTCCTGAGTTCTGTTGATAAAAGATGCCTTTGCACACACACCCCTGGCACAGCCACCACGCCTCGCTTGCTTTCCTCATTCACATAAATAGTTTAATATATTTTGAAAAGCTCGGTGTGAGGCCACAATGGCCTGTGGAACAACAGCCTTAGGGAATTAACGGTGCCAGAGGTGGCATTCAGTGCCCAGTAAAAATTGCAACTTTGCGTGATGAAATAGTCTTTTTTGTCATCTGAGCAGAGGCACACCAAGTTTGAGTGCCCTTTTTCTTTCTCACTGCTGCCTGTGGAACGAGGTGAGAACTAGGCACGGCAGCTGGTTCCCATGCTGAAGTGCCTGCAGGTGCGCAGGGATGCAAATACCGACCGGACTGCAAAGGCTGTTCCTAAGGAATGTGTCCTGCAAGCCGCGGTGGCTGCTCCAGCCTTTGGTTCCTTCCATGTGTCCCTCCTCGAGTAACGCTCCTGGAGATGAATCAAGGGGCATAGAGAGCAGAATAAAAAAGAAAAATCAGATGTATATGTAGTAAAGGTAGAGCGTGACTGTTTCTCTTAAAAATAAATGGAAGGAGGGATATTCTTCTGTAAATGAATATAAGTACATTACACAGAGATGTGTTTTGTTCTTACACCTCCAGGTTTCTCATTGGTTTTAAGGTGGGATTTTTAGGAAGAGATTTATTCCAAGTAAGACATAATGCAAATTGCAGACACAATGGCATAATCTAATTTGGGTTTATCTTTGACATCTACAGTGATGTTTTCCCCTTACTAAATACATCCAAAGATAAAGCTTAGGCTTTTGAAAGGCACTGCTTCATCACCATATCTTACGCCAGATAAGTGCAATTTGCATTATGATAAATTGTCTTACATATAAACCTGCCACAGAACTCAATATAAACTGGAAATTTCAGTGAGTTTCTTTTTTCTCTTGTGTAGATTTGTGCTGTGTGTAGTCCTGGGTGAGAGACAGAACCTAAAAAGGTCTCTAAAGCTTTAACTTACAGGTCAAGTGCAGAGGGAGGTGACACCTTGTGAGGCCACTGTACATTACAACAAATCGTTCAATAATTTACAGAGCTTAGAGATAGTTGTAAAATCAGCCAAGAGTAAAGATTAAGACATTAAGAAATTAGCCGTTGGATCCCATAGAGCAAAAATTGTTGGTTGGTAGCTGTGGCAGGCTGAAGGCATGGATGTTTTATTTCTCATTTTCTTCCACCACATCTAACACATTCCAAAAAAGTGCTTTTCCTCAACATTTCCTCAGAAGCCTGGGGGCGATTACGTCCAGTGCCATGAGAGCAGGCGGCGGGGAGAAACCAGGCACGTTGCATGCACCTCTTTTTTACTGTAGTGTCTGGCTCCTTGCTCATCAGAGTGCTGTCGGAAAAAAAATTGCAATACTTGTGATGAGCGTTGGTAGCAATTCTGGTGCTCGCACCACTCCTAGCCTCATTGCTGGAAGGTGAAAGGCGAGCTATCTGGTGTAGACAGAGTGGAATTTTTAATCCTCAACAAATATACGAGGAAAAAAGCACAGGTATTAAAGACTCAGTCATGACTTTTGTCTGTGCTCTGTTCCTGCCAGCAGTGGTGGAAGTTGCATGGGAGGATAAGGTCCAGTGACCATTCAAACGGAGCATATGTCATCTTGAGAATATGTTCATAATTTCTGGAATCCACAGACTAATTCGTTTTTCCAACAGATGTGCCCCAAATATCACTAATCCTCCTCAGTATTGTTTCTTTTTTTTTTCCCAATTATTCCTTCTCATTTAAATGCAAAAATACAAAAAACCCCAAATCCCAAATCATCCATCCATCTATCCACCTACCCCTGCAGGGTGTCTTTTGTTTTGCTTTGTTTTGTGACCAGGGAAGGGGAGAAGGCAAGGAGAAGAGGAACATCTTTGCTCATGCTGGTGCTGCCATAGGATCTTGGGCCTGATTTTGGACTGGCGAGGGGCCAGGTACCATTTCAGTGGCTGCTCTGCGTGTGCAGTGCATCAGCGGGCACAGCCCGAAGCAGCTTGAGAGATGGAGACCTGAGCTTTCCCTGCTCTTGCTTTTGTAAAATACAGTTTAGCTTGGTTGCTAGTGGGGAAGGATCAGGAGGTGGGATGGGGTCCTGGCCTTTCCCGTGCCTGTTTGGCCAGGGGAGTTTTTCATTGTGGTCCTCCTCCTCCTCCCAGGAGCTTGTAGGACCACAGAGCAGCCGGGGTGCATATGCTGTCTCCAAGGACCCCAGTGGGAAGAAGAGCTGGGAAGGGTCGAGTAGCATCTTCCTGTTGGGGTGGGAGTGGGAGCTCCCTCAGAGCAGCTGGTTTCGGTCGTGCATTTTGGGCTGAAATTTGACCACCAAGAGTTCTCACATGCCTTGAGGCCAACAGATGCCACCCACAGCTTCAGAGGCAAATAAAAGAAAATAAAAAACCTCCCATGTTCATTATTTTGGAGCATCTCATGATTAAAGCCCGGTCTCATGATTTTTGGAAATCTGATTTGTGAGTTATCAAGGATGCCCTGGGGGGAACTTTCTAGAAGAAGGCACAGGGAAGGAAGAAGGGTAATGGTAAAGGAGAGGGATGATACATAGCTGAGAAAGCACCAGTAGTTCTGCACACTCTCTTCCCACCAGCTCAGAGCTTAGTGCTTTTGCCCACAGAAAAAATAAACTAGATCCAGAGATAAAATGGTGATTTCCTGAGTATCTCGTTATAGGATCATTTTGTATCTATCACCTCAGAGAGCTACTTGGCAAGCTATGTATAGAGAGAGTGTGAGGGGAATGTTTTTGTTGTTATTTTGCTTAGTGTTTTAAATTCAGGTTTCTCTCTTGCAAACATATCTTGTTAAATCTGGAACAGTTAGCAACTTAAATTACGAAGGACAGCTGTCATTACGAGTCACTGGGACTTAGTCCTGAACAGTGTGAGTGTATATCTCTGTGTGGTGTGTGCTTGCGTGTGTTTATGTATTTCTGTATTATTTTACTTTAGCCTGTTTCTCATAATCTGCCTTTATAGTGCAGAAGGCAGCAAAGGGAGCAGAAAGCAAAGGGGAGGAGGGAGACCCCACAGTGGACCTTAAGCTGGTATTTCTCCCTGTAAGAGGGTTGGGGCTGATTTTAATTTTCCTAGATCAGTCCCAATTCTAAAAACATAAATGAATATGTAAAAGGAAAGACCAAAGTGTATTTTCAAATTTGAATGTTTAGTAGCAGTGCAATGTAGAAACCTCACAAAGTGACGACCATCAGTATCAGTATTAAGTCTAATGAATGCGTCTGCACGGCCTCTCTGCAGTGGCAGTAGGGATTTGGCCATTGATTTCTAAGGGACCCAGATTTTACCTCTGCTCTTCAAATAGCACTTCTGAGTTATCTATGTTAAATAATACATGAATATAGTCATCCCCTAATTAATCACAGTCACTAGTACACCAATGGCTTCTAACTTCTATTTGATCCAGCTTCTCCTTCATTCAGAATGACTTGGTTACTTTATCTGGGTAACTGCTTTCTAACTTCTCTCATAAAACCAGTAGATTTTGTTTGTTTGTTTTTTTGTATAATGTTTCATTGGTAAGTGGCATTTGCTGGGAGGTAAGGCTGGCTTCTCCCATTTGGTTCTGAGGGTAGGCTCATGCACCACAGAGCCACTGAAGTCATGAATTTCCCTTTATAGGCAAAATCCAATATTCATTTTTATTATTTGACTTGCACCTACGTTTTAGGCAAATTTTCCTGCCGTACATCCCTCCACAGTCAGTGGAAAGAGGTGGGTATCCACTGAGGGTGTTGATCCAGTTCACCTAAGTCGAGCATGAGCCACTACACTCACACGTGAGCCATCTAAAATGGCTTACAGCCGTATTTCCGTAACAGTTAAACCTTTCTAAGACCATTCTTTAATTTTTCTTCCTGGGTGCGTGGTCCTCCCTCCTTCCCTTGTGCCTGCTGTGCTATTCATCCCATCAATCCTAGGAGGGACCTAATCAGAAGATCACTAATCCTACAATAAAGAAATGAATGGTGTTTTGCCATCTTAGCTCCACACATCGGTCAACAGCAGGATTACATGAATGCCTACGCAAGGGAGGGGAAGAAATGTGCAATGAGTTTGGGGAAAGGAGGGGACTCCCACCAAGCCTAAACTATGGTGAAACCACCCCTAAAGTGGGTGTGTTGGATCCCAACCTCTTTATCTCTTGTCCCAGTAGAGATTTCCAGGCTGATTCTGCAGTTAATTTGTTTTTAACAACCTTCTGATTACTTAGTGCACTGATTGCTTTAGTGCCGATTGTCATTTAAGGTTAGTAGCGGTTTAGTTATTAGAGGAAAAGGAGGATTGAATTTCCCATAATGTGCAAGATAGCAAGTACATTTTTAATGATAGTTGGTTCTTTATTAGGGCAATGGGTCAATGGGAATTCTCTGAAGAATTTAGTTGCCCTATTTCTTGTTGTTTCTCCTTTTGCCCTATTTCTTGTTGCTTCTCCTTTCCACTTTAAAGTACATCATTTTAGGCTGGCTGCTTAAATCAGCTTCTCAAAATGCTTTCCATTCTGATGAAGCAACTACAAATATGGAGAAGAAGATTAGCATGTATCTAGAGCAAATGGCAGGATGGAGGAAAGGAGAGAAGAATCAGTTCAAGTCAAACAATTACAGATACTGAGTGGAAAATTAACATGTGTCTAGGGAAGCTGGAAAAAAAGAAACAAGAACATCAGTGCAGGTCTGCTGCTTCATGTAAATATATATTTAATGGAGTATTTCAGTTGAAAACAATCAGAGAATAGTACAAATTTTTGAGGACTAGGCCCTAAACACGTTGCAGTAAACTGAAGTGTAGAGTAATTCTGTATTTATTCCAATGCCATCATTTTGTTTCCAGCAAGTTTTCCAATGTTATACATTGTCTGTCGTTGTAAAGGTCAAGCAACTCACCAGCAAAACCACAGGCAGTTTTCTGCAAAGACTGGCTCACTGATGCATGCCAGTGTGCTGTTTGAAATCCATCATGTTCAGCTCACAAGGTATTTGCAATTGTGAGATTATTTTTTCATTTTTCAGATAGCTTATTTGTATTTCTTTTCACTTTTTTGTCATCATTTATTGTTTATTCATTAAACACTTCCATTACTTTTCTTGGAATAGGTCAGAGGAAGACCAAATCTTCTAGCCAGTCTTTTGCTTTGCCTGTTCTGGTTATATTACACCTGATATTGTGGTGTCCTCACTTACATAAAATTAATAGGAGAAATTTTATGATTAACGTCTTTGTAAAGTTAGTTCTAAAATTGGAGAAGAGATATATGATGGTTGAGAGTAGGAAGCAGTGTCGAAAGCAACTATCATGCTGTGATCTCAAGGGCTTTAAAACTGGGAAGCACCACCTGAAGGGCTGTGTAAAAGCCACAAGACTTTAGCTTTAAGTCATCCATATTAATCGAGAGCGTATAAGATCAGCTACTATCCTGTAACAGTAAACCATTTGCTGACTTGGGCCATGATTTTTTCAAAGCCCAAGAATCTCCCAGCAGATAACAGGCAGCCATGGCCCATGTTATCTGACAGTGCATGCTTTAGATTTAGCAGCTGGAGGGACTAAGCTTCACATCTCCTGCTTGGATTTCACAGAGTTGTGATAGTTTTTTAAGTGATTCCTAAAATGCTGGCCAGTGTGAAAAATGAAATTATATTAGCAAAGGGAGTGCCATGAGGAGCGAAGGGGAGTTTCACGGACTGGATGAGGGTGTGAGCCAGGTTCACAGACTGTCCCAGGCTGTGTGTGGAGGCTGTCTGGGCTGTGCTCTTATCACCCGCGCCCCTCCAGACCCTCGCTGCACAACAGCTCTCCCTCCTTCCGTACTATTTTTTCCCACTGGACTGCGAGACATCCCCTCTGACAGCGCGTCCCAGCCCTCCGACCTTCAGCTGCGAGCAGGCACACAGGCGCTTTTCATCCCAAAGGCTGGTGGGTGCAGATCCCTTCCTTTTCAGCTCCTCAAATAGCTCTTCCCTTAGGGCCTTCCGATTCCGGCTCCAGCCAGCAACCAGCCCATCCTTCAAGTCCATGCAGGCTTCGGTTCAAATTTTGAGGGCACTTTTCAGGCCGTGCCTCAAAACTCCCGTAGGGCAGTGCTGTGGGACGGCAATGTGTTGGGACTGAGGTGGCCACCCTTGGAAGTGACAAACCCAAGAGCCGCGCAAAGGTGTGTTGTGTGGCCAGAAGGGGTTAGGTGCTCCTGATCAAAACCCTGCTTCGAATACTTGCTCAGGTGGCTACTTCATAAAGCCAAATATGCCATGTTTCTAAATATGTCAGGCACTTTTTTTACTTTTGGACAAAAAGGGTAAGTAGGAATTTATCAAGTTTCTCGATAGAATTTTGTGCCCTGAAGCACAGTGATGTCTTGGAGTTACTGTAGAGCTTTCAAAACCACTATTTTAATATATTTTGGTAAATATATATAAAATATGAAAATTCAACATCAAAGAATGCAGTTCTCATTTACATTACGGACTAAAGAGAATTCAGAATAATTTTAGTAACTGGGACATCAGCGGTGCTACAGCTGAATGAATATAGGACAAAGGATCTTATTCAAAGTTGAACTACATTCTTTTAAATTACTTCTTTAAGCATCATAATGAAAAGCAGTAATAAACATAATTCAATGGAACTTTTCCATAAGCGTTCTTTTCTCTTAAATAGTTTTATGCCTGTATAGGTATCTAAACAAATGGTCTATACATTCTTGTTATATGACAGAATTAATACAGAACCATCAATGACTTTCAGCATAGGCTTTTCTATTTTGCCTCTGTATTGCCATGGCATTTCCACAGCGTGCTACAGTGCCAGGAATCTCTCCTTTTAGCTCGCTCCTTTTTCTTCCTGTGTATTCAAGCCTACGTGTTATTTGCTTTTGCCAAATATATCATTCTGTTTTCAGAAAGCCTTGAAGATTACATTCCTCGCTGAGTTGGAGAGTTCTTTCACAAAATATCCTACTACTTTTTTTTAAAGCGACAAACCTGTGTTTAGTCTTTCTACAGGAATTGTGTTTTTCCAGTTTTTTGAGAGTTTTGGTACACAAGATGTGTGTGTGTTAAGGGGGATTGGCTGTGCTTATGGAGCGGATCATCAAGAAGTGCTTTCGGTAGTGTCCTCTTACAGCATCTGATGTGTGTGTGTGCTTTGTTTGGCATATCCAGTACACGGAGGCAATTTTCTGTCTTGTATGATACATACAACTTCTCCCAAAAGAAACACATTGTAGAGCATTTTAAAGTATCAAGGTGGGTGTATTCACATAATCTTGCCTGATACTCACAATTAATAAATGGAAACAGGAAGATATTTATCAAGTGGTTTTCACAGCATTTCATCTTAATATATTAAAGTGAGAATATAGGAGCATTAGTGCTGAATCAGAAAAGCTCTAAGCACAGGCTTGGAGTTGAACTCTCAGCTATATGGGTTATTTCTTTAGAGGTTTTGGCTTGCACTCCCTGTAGGATGATGGAGAAGATTTATTTCATAATTTGTTAACTGTGAGAATTATTATTACAGAGAGATGTGTTCAGCTCCCCTGTGCTTTGTGTTACATCCTTTTTAAATACACTGAAACACTCTAGTATATTGTTCACCAGGAGATACCCACAAATGTACTCGTCAGGAGGCAGTTGTGCAATGGCTGTGCTCGTCATGGGGAGCACGGAGCGGGACGAGAGGTCCGTCCTCTGGAGCTGAGCCCACCTGGATGGGGCGTGCATTTGGCTGACTGCATGATCACGGCGCTCTTGTGTTTGCTCCTGCATTTTGCCGGCGTACGTCGTACCTGCCTCACAGGCACGTGATGTTGGTGCGAGAGGAGAAAGGCAGCAAAGCTGGAGAGCCGAAATGGCCGGGCTGTCTACCTCACCTTGTCTCAGAGATCACTATCGCTGGGACAGTGGCTAAACCAGCTGCAAACCATTGCAGTTTACAGCCTGACATAGAAAAGAGGTGCAGATCCAGGTCTGGATGCAGCAATGCTGCTGGCTGCAGCCTGCCGCCCAGCGCGGGCAGCTTTGGCGTGGGAACCCGTGGGAGCAGGGCTGCGGGAGCAGCGACTGGAGCAAAACTTTCTGTTTTAATTTGCCTTTGTTTGTGAGTCACTGCCCACAGCTCCTGCTGCTTTTACTTTCCTCCAGGAATGCATTTGCACAGTTTTAACTGTGCTTGAATTAATGTAATTGTATAATCTGGTAGCGAGTAATCATGCAAATATCGAACTGTTGCAAATGTATTCATTCCTTCAGCTGGCTGTGTTGTGTCGTTTTGCTGTACGTTTATTTCTCAGACATTGTTACTCGGTAAAATTCAACTATATATGCCATCTTGAATTTCTCTGAACAATTTTACGTGCGGGATCTGAACACGCTTTTTATCTTAGGAAGACACATGCCAAAACATAAATGTTAACTAATTAACTCACAGAGAGGGTTTAGCTTTCTGTACAATGATTAATTCAGCAGCTGCTTTTGTCCCAACCACAGATTTTTTAAGTGGATATCCTCTCTACATCATGAACACAAATTATTATCACAAATTATTGTTATTATCACAAATTATTTTTTTAAATGTTGATTCAGTCTCAGATTTTGGGGAAACGCAGGAAAAATTACAGCTTACTTACAAAGCAAGACACCTGAATCTTTAGTACTTGCATGTAACATATCTTGATATACAGACTTTTGAATAGAATAAAGTCGAAGCATTTTTGGGGAAGACAGCTTCAGCAAGCGGTACGCAGAATCTGTAACTTCTGCGGAGAGTTGCTGCGCATATCTCTGAAAGGTTCAGAAAATGGCTGTCACCTGCAGGATGCATGGGAAAACGTGGAAGCAATACGTATGTCATTGGCATCCTGCTTATTCTTTCTGTAAACATTTTGCGAGCATTGTCACGAGCTCAGCCGTGCCCTGCCACCGCCATGGGCAGCAAAGCCAAATTCCACTTGAGGCGAAGTGCAAACACTTATCTGTTTACACAATTTCCAACCCATAGTGAAACGCCAGAACAATTTACAGATATTTTGGTTGACAGGGAGGTTTTAACTGATGGTGTTACCTCCTCCCATATAGATTTATCTGTCATCAGCTTTATATTTATCACCAGGTCCGGAAGCGACCAAGGAATCTGAAAACTGGGGCCAACATTGTTGGATATTTGCAAGAGGATTGCTCAGCAAATCATATCCCCCCTGAAAATTCAGACTTGAAAGACCATGCAATTACAGGCTTCCTTACCCCCCTGCAATTACAGGCTTGTACCTCGATTGCGGAGGGGGTCAGGTGCAGAAGTTTGGAAGCAGCTTAACCTTTATAGAGTCATAGAATCATAGAATCACTAAGGTTGGAAAAGACCTCTAAGATCATCGAATCCAACGGTCAACCCAACACCACCATGCCCACTAAACCATGTCCCTAAGCGCCTCATCTACACGTCTTTTAAATACTTCCAGGGATGGTGACTCAACCACTTCCCTGAAGTGGTTTATGAGAAACACTTGGGTAGCTGAGTGTCACAGCTTGCTGCTGCGGTGAGGTGTCACCTCCCCTGACGTCTGCTTCTCCCCTTGCAGGAGAGTACTGCGAGGTGAACGCTCGCTCCGGCCGCTGTGCTCCAGGGGTGTGTAAGAACGGAGGAACCTGCGTGAACCTGCTCATCGGGGGCTTCAAGTGCGAGTGTCCCCCGGGCGAATATGAGCGGCCATACTGCGAGATGACCACCAGGAGCTTCCCACCACAGTCCTTCATCACCTTCAAGGGGCTGCGGCAGCGCTTCCACTTCACCGTCTCCCTCATGTAAGTCCTGGTGGGGAAGGGCTCTGTGGCTGGTGGCTTCTCCACTTGAGCTTGGGGAGTGTTTGTTAAATACTGTCTCCAGCTGAATTATCTACGTGTAGAGGTCACTCTGGGTGTTTCTGACAGTGCCTCCTGCGAGTGGGGCACAATCGTGTTGTTCGAAAGCATTTGGTTTCTGCCCTGCTGAGGATGCCGCTGAGGTGCTAACTCCCGACCTTCCTCTGCTGCAACGTGGGGCGATGGTGTGGAGAGAGGGGACACCAGGGCCTCTCTGGCCACCTCTCAGCAGTCCTCAGCCGGAGAGACGCGAGGGTGGGTGGTGGGTTTGCCGCCTCTCAAGCGTGTCGGGTGTTTTTCTAGTTGTGCCTGTGGCCTCCTGACTTTCAGGCGCAGGCTGCTTGTTTGTGCTGCTTGTTTGGGAGCACTCTTCCCCTCTCCTGTTTCACAGCCTGTGAGAGGACAGCCTCCTCAGGTCATGGCTGAGCATGGGCAGGTTTTTGCTCTCCGCTGATTTCCAGCCTTGGGCTTGGGACAACCGCAACTGTCCCAGCTCCTCGCCTCGCTCCTCTTGGCCTTCACACCCAGCTTCTGCTTCTGGTCCCCTCCCAGCTGCCAGGCACAACCAGCCTCATCCCCATCCCACCTGCCCCAATGTCCCCATGTTGGGGGCTGGCTGTCACTTCTTCTCCTGGGCTGGCTGTCACTTTTCCCGTGGGGGCACTCAGGGAGGCGAGGGGAGCGATGATGGCAGCCGCACTGCGTGGACCAGGGCTCTCCTCCCCCAACTCGCACATCCTGGGGGAAAAAACCCACTTCTGGAGAAGACTTCTTGAGTCAGGCATGGGGCTTGCCTGCCGTGGAGCCAGAGCTCCAGGTGCACACATGCCTCTTCTCCAGAGAGGGTGTGAGTTTGCAGCTTTCCCATGGTTTAGCCTTGGTTCTCCCTTTAACCTTTGGTTCTCCCTCACCACTGACTGTGAGTAAATAGCACAAAATGTGTTAGCCCCAACCCCAAAGGGCAAGGCCGTGGATTTGTTGATAGGTACAACAACAGCCACAACAATAGGCGTGTTTGTGTGTCTGTCCAGAGCAAGTGCTCAGGGAGGACACCACCAGGCACGCATCCCATCCAGCACTGAGCAGTTACCTGGTGCTTTCCATCTGTCAGGAGCCAGGCAGCTTGTTTCCATTTTATCCTTCATCTGCCTTAATCCTAAAGTCTGAAATTTTATGGAATCTTGACATTTTGCTTAAATCAGAAAGCTTAGGCATGGTTTGCACACGAGTCGAGGCAAGGAACAGTTGCATCTGTGAAGATCGTTTTAGAGCATCAGATCTAAGTACACAGAAAAGCTGAGGAGCAAAAGGCTCTGTTGGACTTGTCAGACCTACAGTGAGTGCAAACAAAGGAGCGGTCTGGGCTGGCTGCCAGCATAAATTACCTGCACTACCCTTGGCTTGTCCCCGCTGCCACGTGGTGTCATTTTTCAGGCTTTCAGGAAGAGATCTTTGACGTGTAGGGTGCTTCAAGTTAAAGTGACTCAAATGCTCTGTGTAGGGGTTACTGAGAAATGGCAAATTACTGTAGCAAGGTAGTGCTCACACCAGGGTTTCTTCACTGTCTTTAAAACCAAGATGGCATATTTAGTCATCAGCTAAACACTGTTCAGTCCACTCTGTGATTATAAAAGGTCTAGACTTTTTAGGGGTTCATTCCACACTGTCTGGGATAACGGCACATTTGGCTTTTCATACCTGAAGTTCACTTTTATTTACACTTGTTATTTCTCTGGCTTTTATTATCCTTCAGTGCAGGTGGAAAACATTATGTAAGGTTAAGCAAGAATGAGTAGTTTGATTAGATGACGATTTGCCATTACATATTTTGTGATCTGGGAGCATTCATAAAATCCCAAGGTGTCTAGCTTCCCTCAGCCTCAAGAGACTCATGAGCCGCTCCTGGCAAAGGGCAGGATGTTTGCATTGTCCAGTCTCATAACTAAAACGTGGTTTTTTTTAAAAAGTATTTAGGGTACTGACCAGGCATGTCTTTCTGCTCCCAACATTATACGTCTTCCTTGCTTCCTTCCAACACTTGCTACTCCTTCACTCCAAGAGAGACTGTCAGTGGAGAGGTTTTCTCACTATTTATTCAAAATTCTCTGAGAAAGTGTCTTTTGTTTCCTATGTCCTCAGATTAAAAATATCCCTTCTATTAAAAAACAGTATTTTCTTCCCCTGCTGGTGATAACCAGACAAGTTCAAAAGCAATAGTACTTTAACTATTAGTATGATACAAAAGATGCTTTTGACTAGTGGCGAAGAATCGAACTGAGCACACACGCTGTAAAGAAATATGAAAAATAGCTTAATAATTTAATAGTTTAATAAATAATAGTTTAATAATTAAAATTATGGTAGAGA
>NW_009208459.1:0-1510 GCF_000690835.1 Fulmarus glacialis
ACATTCCATTTATGGTGCTTCGGAGAAAAGAAGCCTGAGGTTCCATGGAATATACCATGTACTAATGTCACAGATTATTCAAGCTGTGGCAGGAGAGCATCTGCATTTAAAATGCAACTTAAAATCTGCAACGTAAGCTGACTGTAGGAGTCATGAGCCCAACACTGTCCCTAATGTAAGAAAACAAAGGAAATTCTTCTAGTGACATTTCCATGACCCGTTTTGGAGGCACTGGATGGCAGAACTGCTGAAGGTAGGACCCCTACTTCAAAATACTTATTGTGAATACATAAAGCAAATCCAAGGAAGAACTAAGACCAAAACTTAAAGGTCCTCATAGCCACTAAACAAGAATTACGCAAAGTGAGAGTTGCTTCTGAGAGGTGTTCTGCGTTAGGGAATAAACCACTAACCTATCAGTAGAACTAAGACTACTGTGAGTTTTATTAGCTTCAATTAACAGCTAATGACCAAAGCAATAGTCTAAAAGAGGGATCAAAGAGCAGAATTAGGTAGATTCTACTTCAGCTACATGCATCTAACAAGCTAAGAAAACTAGTGTGAATGTGTGCCATTACAAACTGCAGGGAATTTTTAATGTCATTCTCTATTCTGTTATGCATAGGTTATATTGAGGTATCTTTCAAAATCTGGAGCTTCAAATAACATCGTGTTCTTTCATTTCTGTGTTAATGGAAACAGTCAAAACCAGAAAGATTCCTTTTAAGTGCATCAGACCTTTAAATGCCTGAGAACGTTAGGAGTTTCTTTATTGTGCTTGTAAGTTAAAATCATCTGTCACTCCCAGATCCACAGCTTTCACTTTCAGGTTCACGTTAGAAAACTCATGGACAAAAGGCATCTTGTGTGAATGAAGTTATAGCAGAAAGAGAACTTGGATGGAGTCAATACGAGGAGTGATTGGATCATGATAGGGCTGTATGCACTGCTCTTGCTTAGATGATGTTCTGCTCCTCTATGTGCTGTGGTCTCTTGACGAGGTTCCATGTGTGTACAGTGGAAATGGTGCTTCCTCCCTCTGTCCCCACATATGGACACATTTCTGCTGCCAAAAGGCATTCTGTGCCTTGAGATTTACTAGTGTAGTCCAGGGGTTGGTTGCTCCTTTGGTAAGAGATGACAAGTCTGAAGAATGCAGCATTAATGATCACTCTCTCCTCTGTGGCAGGCTAATTTCTTCTCTTTCTGTGCATCAGTTTCCCATTCTGGGCAGTAAGAAAACACAAAGCTGCCACGGCTGGCACAGCACTGCATGAATATCCCATCTGCACCACACACACAGCAACACGCATCAGGGTAATGAGGCGACATGACTAATGCAGCAGGTAGTACTGGGCTTCACCCTCTGCACTTTCTTAGCATTCTCAATGGGTAGCTTTCCCTCTAATTATTCCTTCTTCCTTTGCCGCTCTATAGACAAAGGGTATTTGGTTGTGCTTTGTTTTGGTTTTGCTTTCTTTGACTGTGGGTGTTTTGGTTGTCAGCTGGG
>NW_009208460.1:0-88964 GCF_000690835.1 Fulmarus glacialis
AGACAAAGAGATTATAAAGTCAAGGTCTAAATGTGCCTGTCATTAAAAATTAAGTGGCAGATTACAGCATGCAGGAAGTATTAGCGAAACAATGCAGCAAGAGACAATTCCATACACTGACAAGCCTGGACCGTGCAGGCGACTGGGCAGGCAGGGAGGGGAGCTGGCAAGAATCAGTAGAGCCAGGTCTACTCCAAGCTAGGCTGAATGTCAGGAAGAAAATACAGCAGCCTTGTCACTTCTGTGGGGCAGGCAGCTGCACCCAGTGAGAATCGCTGGTCCTCCTCTGGGCAAGTATAATGACCCAAACAGAGCATTCCCCGAGCACCACAGGCCATGACAGAGGACATCAGGCAGAGCAAGAGACCCTGCGGACATCTCTTCAGCTCAGTAAGACTAGCGTTAAACCATACATGGCGTCCCAGAGCATGTGTCAAGCCTTTACGTTGGTTAGCTCAGGCCTTACACTGTTTGATGTTACAAAATGCAGAAATCCTGAATTGCTCTAAAACATGAGAAGAGCAAGCTCTACGGAGGAATACCACTGAGATCCTTCCACTCCGCATGCTCTGATACCCAAGACTGGCACGGAAAAAAATAAGGAAAAAGAGGGAGAACTGAGGTTTCCTAGGAAAACTTCCCCAGAAGGAAATGTTTAGAGATCTGCAAAAGAAAGTTAGCTTGGGAAAGAAAAGCTATACATGCAACTACTACGTTAAGCAGAAAAAGAAAAGAAAGACGGGGAAAAACTGACTAAGGGAAGGAGCAATGGGAAAGCAGCAGGCAATGTTTTAGTCTGCTCATTGGGTTTTGCTCAAGTTAAATCGTTCCTCTAAAATTGTAAGCCTACATTCCTGTTAAAATTAAAAAGGTAATTGCATTACTCAAGTTTATATAAATATCCTCCTAATACAAAGTGGTTTGGCTACAAGCCAAGTTGTGAATTTCACAGTGCACAGCATAGAAACATGCATTAGAAATGCAATACCAACATGGCAACTGACCACACTGGGTACCTATAGTTCATTAGTAGATACTTTGCCACAAGTTAGCCCAATTATGCTCGTTTGCACTGTATCAGCAGGTTTGCATATTGCTTTGTTCTAAACACAGGTGCACAGAGTTTCTATATGCGCAGAAGAACACCAAAAGGATTAGAGTCAGAAACAACAAACAGTGATTTACAACACACATGGGGTGTGCCTCTACCTGTCACATTAGGTCTGGAAGGCAAGAGTATAACAAAGTTCTGGAGCTAAATCAAGGTGTTCGCATAACAAAACAGGAGCGAAATCTTGATCTCTTGCAAGTGTTAGTCTGTAAAGTACCATTCTCCCAATCACCCAAGTTAATGAATTTTCAAGTAGCACTACCTGACCTTAATTGTGCCCTGTATAAGGCACCACGGGTGTGCTGACCTTAGCTGTGCTGAGCTTCACTTTTGACACCTGAGACAGCAAAAGGCAACAGGAAAAATAAAAGCGGCATAAAACAGACAGAGAGGGAGACCAAGGCATATCAGAACAGCTATCCCTGAATGGCAAGGCCTTGGAAAATCTTGAATTTGTCACTTAAAGCACACACAGTGAGCACGCATTTTGATGCCTGTTGCAGCATCCCATTTAAAATAACGTGTTCAAAATCTAACAATCAAAACGAGACACAATGAGATCTTCACTGCCCAACTGTGAAGAATGTGAACAGACGAATAAAGCATTCTTTGGGCAAACAGCAATCTTTCAAAATATGAAGTGGACAGATTACCTGCATTTTGGGAAAGGTGTTTTTTTTAAAATCTTAGATAAATTTGAAACAGAGAGGAATTTTCCTCATATCTGTGGAAGACAGTCATTTTCACAGTGAGCAAATTAAACACTCAGGACAGGGAAAATAATACAGTGCATCTCAAGAGGGGGAGCCCCTCCCACCTTCACCAAATCAAATTATATTTCCACCACCAGAAACATATTCAGTGATACTTTGTTTATAGAAGAACCTTGAAACAGATCATTGTCCTTGTTCGTCCTTATAACTATGCCACGTCCTTCTGTGTGTCTTGAAAAATTACTTATTGCATACTATCAATTCATATTTGTAACATGCATCTTCATGACTATCTGGAACTCTCAGAAACACTATAAAAAGAATAGTATCTATTTTTTAAAATAACAACTGTGCTTTTTTTTTTAAGCTGTTTTTCCTAAGAAAACAAGCTTTTGCAGTCTTAACTGTGTGCCATCTCTTTTCCTATGCCAGGTGCTTTTGGATTGGTTAGCAAATTTCAGTCAGACATGACAAACCGCTAGAAATCTCAATACATTTTCAGCTTCAAGAAATTGTTGTGAAGTTACTGGCACCTAGTAAATGAGGGAAAAGCAGGTAGAACTCACCCATTTTTAACTTGTTGAGCAGTTAGCCACTGGCCAACCAGAACAACATCCTGGCTGGCTGGCCAGCCTCAGTGTCATCTCCCTGCTGAGCCAAAGCATGCTCTGTTCTGCCCTGCTTGCTGAGGGGGATGAGACAAGGATGACGAGGGGCGGAGAGCTGTTGCAGAAGGAGAAGGTACGTGCTGGACAAGTCTCCATTAATTCTGCCACTTGCAGCACCCTGTCTGTATGAACTTCTTAAGCCAGCTTTGTCACCAAAAGCACTGTGGAATAATTACCTCTGAAATAACTGTTTGGAGACTAATCTGCCTAAACCAGCATGTCTCAGTATCACTGCAACTGCAACTACCTTTTCAGGTAAATTACAATTTTTTCAACACTGTTATTTCCTTTCTTGCCGCACAGTTTAACACTTAACACTGCAAGTCTGATTTATTAGTTATTTAAGTTCCTTGGGCCAGACCTGCACAGGATAAAAATGCATGGACTGTAGTTTCACTGAAGGGTAAATTTGTCACCAATTTACTCAAAATTTTTTAACATGGCTTCAAATTATAGTTTTACACGGTTCATTTCATTTGGATTTTTTGGAAGTTTTAGGGCAATCCATTCACCTGTGTTACTCACGAGGAAGAGAAATATACCACTTCTTGGATTTGTGCATAGAAAGGAATTCAAATTGATGAAATCTTGAAACATGGATGGCCCTCAACAGGGAGCAGTCTGAATATTTTATTTTTAAAATGGCTTTAATTAGGTAACATAAAAATTCTTGGGGTTTATTTAAATGAGCAATTGCCAGCAGCACTATGGACCCCATAAGAACAACAGTGACCTCATTGTGGTAAACTTCAAACTTTTCTCTAAAATAGAGTGTAGCAGCAAGATTTTCACATTAAAACCAAAACTTTAGGAAACAATAACATTACAGTTCTCATAGCAGTACTCTTTTCACCTCTGTCGGATACATGCTAGACAGACTCAAGTGCCCTATCTTTTGCATCTACCCTGCTCCTGCAGAAATGATGCACATCTGCTGATGAACATGCACCAGGTGTTGCACTCATGCAGCAGGGAAATTTGGATAACAATTAGCAAGCTACATTCCTGGGCTAAGTACTACATTACTATTAGAATCAGGCAATTTCCAAGCCAGCAGGCACTGCAGAAAAGTTATGAATCCCAAACAATGCAGCCATGTCAGTTTTCACATTGTGCCACACGTGCTTTCTTATTTGAAAATGTGATGTTGTGTCTTATTTTTAGTTATTTATCTAATGCACCAATGTCAGGTGTAGTGACCTGTGGTTTTAGTTTTAAAAATCTTGCTTCTCTAGCTTGAACCTGGGGTCTGGGCAAGTCTAAAAATTGACAGGAGTGAAGATAGCTTCTCACAGCATCCTGACAATGTACTTCCACACGTAACTGCTGCAGTTAATACTGACATCATGGCTGTTCAGGAACCTGGAAATTCCTTTAAGTCTGACAACAAACCAGCTTAAGTGGCAATTCTGCTGTGTTTGGAAGTACTCCCCAGGAACTACACCAGTCAACTACCACAGAAAGGACAGAAAACTAACGAAACCACAACAGACCTGAGCCCTAGGCTTCAATGGGCTAAAATCTTTTGTAACTCTCTACCAGCAACAGAAGATACCAAATCTGCCTCAATCCACAACTGCTGTCAATTTCCGTACTTTTGCTTTGACCATACCTATGGTTACCGTTTCTGTTTCCACTGAATATAATAGAAAACATTTGAGTAAAAACTACTGGACTACTTTTTAAATAGATATACCTGCCTTCAGGTCTCAGTTATTCACATCTTTAAAATGGAAAGATGTAGCTAGTTAACTGGAGAAGGATCTTGGTGAAAGAATTTCATTCAACTTTCATTCAAGGTTAACGGCTGATCTTTTTATTTTGTCTTTATTCAACACTAGTTAATAGGATTCTATGGGAAGGACTGTATCATGCCTTCAAAGAACAGAGGGCTTCTGTGCACACAAATAAAAGCAAGAACAGAAGGTTCCAGGGCTGAATTCCCTGAAAAATTGATTCCTGAAAAAACAATTATATGGCAGTGTATGTTGATAACATAGAGTAAAAAAGAGAAGAAATCCCACTCAAGACAGAGGTAGAAGAGGTATCACTCTGTGTCGTACATTTTGTTGGGCGTTGGTTCTCAAACTAAAGTCTTCTTGTTACCTTGCTGGATTCCTCCAGTTGAGTGCCTCGTTTCCAGGCCTCGGAGAACATGGAACTGACAATACTTTGGGAACGGACATGTCCAGCTGGCTGGGTGTCAGAAACTCCACTGTCAGACTGATTAGAATGATTTGATTGAGATTCTGTTTAGAAGAAAGTTAAGAAACAGTTAGCATATGTTTCTGAATGTAGAAGTAAAGTTGGTGTGCTTATAATGCAACTCTGTGTGACCTTTGTTGGTCACACTTGTTAAACACGTTATCCCACCAAAGGACATTGTTTCCACTAACTACTGCATAAGCTCTAGCTCACATACAGGCTGTTGCTGTCTGGAAGACAAAACAGTGCAACAGATCCCTGGTATTAACCAAATCTTAAGCTCCACAAAGATAACAGCGTGTCAGCGTGACACACTGCAGTTATATAGGTTCTGAAACATCCAACAGCTCCTGCACTTTGGGAAAAGCCTCATTTCATGCAATGCATGCAGCCTGCTCTCTCCAGCACTCCTTCCCAGCACAACCTTAGAAACAGACATCGGACATAGGCTGAGGACAGGCAAACTATGCTAGCCGAGGCAGCAGTATGCTTCTGACTGCTCCATTCCTCAAGGGAAGAGAAGGAATGATGCGCATTCTACAACTAGCAACGCAGATGATGCTCTGGGTCCACAGGGTATCTTGAAAAGACAGCAGCAGCCACTGCCAGACCGATTTATCCAGCCTGGCACCTGCTTTCTGTGTAGTCCCAAGCTGTCTGGGGGAAAAAGAGCATCTAGGCACAGGCTGGACTGCAGCTCTGGCAGAACGTGCATGGCTGGTGGGCTGTGGCTCAGCTCCCCACAACAAGAGAAACTTTATCAGAAAAACACCCAGCTTGGATGGAGAAATTGTCAGTAACCAAGAATTTACCACTACATTTGGCAAGCTGTTCCACACAGTTGAAAAAACATGGTGCCTTCCCAGTTAGGCTGCATTTGCTTAGCTCATTCTCACAGGCTACTTTCTGAACCTTTCAGTAGCATTACTTCCTGACCTGTATCTGCGGTGGACAAAACACTTTCATACAATAAACTGTTTTCAATAATGAAACTTGCCCCTGAGGGTTCAGAATAACCTGGCAGAGTGTCAGTCAGCTCGAACAGTGAAATGAGACTATATAAACCATTCATCAATTTTTAAACTGTTATGTGCTACAAAAAACCAGTCCCAGTCCTTCTGAGAGGTAAACAGGAGCATATTACTGCAGGCACACACAGTTTGACACAGGAACAGAACAGCATTTTCAAAGTTTGTCTCTAAAGAGATTGTTTGGATCTTTGCCTTTGGGCAGGAACTATTTCTCATTTTCCAATCTCAAATATTTCAGTCAACAAAAGCAGTTTAAGAGCTACACACACAAGTCTCTATGCATCATTAAAACATAGATTTGATTTCTTTTTTCAGATAGGTGAAGATAGAGGCATCAGGAATTTGAAAGGAAGTTTCCTCTCCTCAGTATCAGAAAAACACTATTTTGGAGATGAACAAGAAAGTATTATATGTTCCAAATACATACAGCACTGCCAGTAATATAATAAAATAGGTTTTTATATGTTTTTTTATATATATAAATCATAAAGTCTATGTTTTAGACTAAACATAACATAAAAGACTTAAGAGAAACAGTCCATTTCCTGCAATAGTCTCTCCTGAGGTCTTCACAGAGCAGATGATAAAAAAGGTAATTAAATCTTTCTATTATGAGACAAATCATATTATTACCTGGCAAACTAGATGAGCTGGAGCCTGACTTGATACTGGAGCTAGACAAGGAAGTCCAGTCATATGCCGATTCTGTTCTCTTCAATGCTTCCTGATAGTTCAGGTATAGTTGCTTCCCATACTAAGCAAAATGACAAACAAATTTAACAACTGTATAGGCCATGTACCCTTTTCAGACTGTTGAGCTCCATCTCTGGCTTCTCTATTCCACCTTTTTTTCCCGCCTGAGAGAAACAACAGGCTCTTTGTTAAGGAGCTCAGGCAACATTAATTCAGTGCAAATTTAATTTTGTTTTCTTTAACAAAAGTGGCAACTCCCTTCCCCCAACCTTTTGCCTTTTTATTAGTGAACTGCTGAAAGAAAGAAAAAGAGTTTACTTATGCTTGAAGAGACAGTGTCAAGCAAGAAATGGGCCAATGAATAAACTAAGCCAACATGGTGATCTTAGAAAACAATTCTGTTTTCTCAATTCTCTTCTTTTTCCATAAGCCGCCTTTTTAAAATCTGTAAGGGAGCTGGCTAAAATCAGTTAGAACTTCATCATGTGACAAAGAGGTGCAGCAGAAACAAGAAAGGCCCCAATTACTGAATTATCATAACAACAAAGCCTAACAATTTTGCTAGGGAATGAAATATGTAAGAAGATTGTACAGTTCATGTCCAGAATAGTTAAACAGAGGGAAGTTAAATTTAGCATGTATTTTGTTAAGTAACTGTAAATGGATTCAAACAGATGACGACAACAACTCATGACAACCAGACTGCCTAGAGGAAGTTACCTTAGCAATGCGGATGCCATTGATCCATTGGTGTAGAGTTCTTACATCATCACAGCAAAGATACTTTATATACTGGGATTTCTTCTGGATCTGAGGATGCTGCAGAAAAATTGTTAATCCTTATCAATATTTTAATAGCTAGGAATGCAAGGAAAGCCATTTATCTGTTGAGGTCTATACAGACAAACAATGCTGGAAGCTCTTCAATAGCAGTCTGTATTTTGAGCCCACTTAAAAATGTTTGAGAGTATTTCAGGAGGTGGCAGTTGGGATTGCTTAACACACAGATTGGCAGTGTGTCCAGTGTGCACTGATTTCAGGTTTGAAACACTAAAAAAGGGTGAATCTTTCAGTATTTTAGTGCTGTACCTTCTACCTACCAACAGTGTCTTCTGTACCTGTAAAGCTCTTTAGAAATCTTTATACACTCAAGCCAAGTGGTCAGAACAGTCTCAGCTTTTAAAAACCTTCCCGAAACACAAGCAACAGACTGCCAAAGAGTAAAGAGTTGTCTCCTTTCGCTGCTCTATGGACTAACTCACCACCTAAGGGAGACAACTAATATTTCACCTCTCACACCAAAACAAACTGGAGGAAAACAAACACACCGGTCTTCTCTGCTTTTGTATGGCTTGAGTGAGACACTCCACAAATGACACGCTGTTAGGCACAATTCCTTTTTCACCTTGAAGAGCCTTCAAGGTCCCCACTCTACTGATACAGGGCTATCATCTAAAATACTTGCTGCTCCCACATGCATATATAAAAAAGAAGAGGTGCTATATTTATCAATTCAGCAGTCAAGAAAGAAATGTATATTTTTCAAAAATCAGACACTGGAAATCATTCTGGATGGATTATTCAGTTGTTTCCTGTCCACGCTGTAGAAGTTACATGTCTCGCAGCTGTTGGGGCAACTCTGAATACTCAAGTTCCTATTATTTCCTCTACTAGCTTACAGTTCAGTGACACAGAGTTTTGCTAGATGATTGTAGGTATTTAAGTTTTACTGAAGACTATCTGAAACATATATTAAATAACTTTTACTCTCTTTTCAGAATATTTTCTCCTGGTGTCTTCCAAACATAACTATTTCAAAATGAACATGAACATGTTTATCTCCATAAACAGAATATATAACTTCACTTCATTATGATACCAGATAATTCTTTTCATTTTTCATTACCAGCCTCTTTCACATACATGTTGTATAACAAAGAAGAGTCTATAGAAGCACAAAAAAATTACTTCGCTAACAAGCCATCTTTTTCCTGGACTTGTTCAAAAATTTGGCTATATAGAAATAAAAGAACCTCTCAGAAATCTAACATTTAGGACCAAAGAGCTAATATTATATGCTAGCATACAAACGTTATATTTAACAATAGCACAGCACCTGTCTTGCACAGTAAGGTTCAAGATAAACAAAGGAAGCAAACATGTAAAGACAAATCCATTCTGGACTTCAGTGAGAATCGGCCTTTGAATTTGTATTTGCCATTCACCTCTCCAAAAACATGTTCATGTTTTGGAGATATTTCCCAGCTTAGTGAATCTTTGTGGCACAAAACTGAGTTTCTATTAAAAAAAATGTATGGCTTCTATACGTTGGAACTAACATAACACATCGATGTAACATTTTAAGAATTGAGGAAGGCAGAACTCAATCCTGCTTAATATAGTAACTTGGTGATTCATCAGTTCCATACTGAAAACATAGCTTCACTTTGTCTAAGTTACCCAACTAACTCTACCCCATTAATTTACTTAAATAAGCCGTAAGGGACAATTTAGACACATTAAAATTTGCCTTTAACATCTTCATGTCTTCATTTATGCTCAGAATGGCAATACTTTTTTAAAAAATCTACTTAAATAAGACTTAGTCTGGTTTACTCTGTGTGGTCAACAAGTCTGAAAAAATAATGCACTATTAACCTGTCCAAACGATGTGGATAGAAAGTGACATGTAAGGAGAAGAAATCAATTTACTTCAAGGAATTTATAAATACCTACAAACACTGATATTTTTGCTTTTAATTGCATTCAATTAACTGCGCCAATGACCTTTAAGAACATGGAAAATATTTCCAGTTTCAGGTGTATGCTTTCTGCCTTAATATCATGACCCATATTTGATATTCAGTGTTTACCTCTCAGTGGGCCCAAATGCATGTTCCCCTGTCTACTGGAAGATAAAATCCTTTTTTCACACAGCGGACAGGCAGCCACACACTCCAGGCACATAAAACATTCTAATGTACGGACATATGCAACACCACATGAGCTACACATCAGGGAAGGTAAGAGGTCAAAGGAAAACTGTAAGCGCAACTATAACCATCTCTTGTTACTTGCACCATTTTCAAATCCATGAAGACACTTTACTTGCTACGAACATACTGTGAAATCCTGTTTTAAAATAGCTTTGTAGCTAGCTATCTTGCAGGAGCTGACACCATTTTGAACACTGTGTGGGAGTCAAGAGAGACTGTGAGATGAGCTGATGCAATGTAAAATAACTTGAAGTACTCAAGTTGTTAGTCTCACAATTTAAGATCAGGTCACTGCTTTCATAACATTTTTTCCTACTTGTTCTTTCTACCTGTCCTTTATACTCATAAGTTTCTTCCTTCACAGCATCCCCTTTCCCTTAGGCTGGGCAATATGGGTAGACTTGACTATCTAATACCAATTTCTGCACAACTCTGGACCTACACTCTGAGAAGACGGCAACTTCCTGAAGTTAGTATTTCAAGGGGTATTATCTCAGTGAACCTGAATTGTTGTAAGGTATAGAGTTGCCAAAGGGACAAAGAGAGTTTAGTGTTATGTTTTAGAGTATGATGAACAAGACTTGGACTCATTAGTCTAGAAGTAAGACAATTCAGGGCAATATGAAAATGTTCACAAAGTCATGAGGAGCATGGAGAACAGGCAGCAATTGTTCACTAACTGTTCACTTCCTGTACAAGAACTAGAGGAAAATGAAATGGAAAGCAACTGATGGCTCAGAACAAGTAAAAGAGCGTACAAGGTGTACCTAACTGCTGCAGCATTCTAAAAGTTTCTTGGAATGCCAAAAGAGATGGGGCACACTCAAAGAGTAAGAATGCACCTAGGGCTATTGAACAGCCAAGATCCACTCCCTGGCTCCCTAAATTTCTAAAGGCTGAAAAAGTATTCTGGGGAAGTATCTCTGCAAGACTGTCCTGCACTTCTAATTTTTCCCTAAGCAGCTTATAAAGAAAGTCCACTTTTTAGAGAAACCTAGAGTGCTAGATGAATCCAGTAAAGCCATTCTTCTGCTGCTCTCTATGATCTTTTTTTCTCCCCAACCATGCAATCCACACAGATCTTCTGGCAGGAGGAGGAAATTTGTCACCTTGATGGTGAAGAAGGTGATTCATAGCCATTTCTTCCCTCTGCACTAGTCCCTGCATGGCATTTTCTCATTTTTTTACTGTATTTCTGTCAAGGACGGTCATTACAACAACTCCACAGAAAACACAGTTAAACATAGCTTTCTCATTGTCACTGTAACTTACAGCAATTTAGATTTCTCGTGTGCAGAAGGAAAATAATTTAGACATTTGCCCTGAAAACCGACAGGCAGTTTTCCAACTGTTATATTACTATAGGAAGTGTATTCTAAATTATAACCTCTCCCAAAATGAATATTGTGTTAATCAGCTCTTGCTCACAATTAAGAAGTGTAGTTATTATAAGGGACTAAGATTAGTGTGGAAATATTTTAAGCTCTTTAATTGCTCTTTTCAGTATGAGAATTTTTAAAACAATTAACAAGTTACCTTTAGCACTAAACAATAGTCTGTGGGTGCTTTGTATTTGTTCCGATAGTCCTGTCCATAGTAAACATTGACATGATCTAGCTGTAGAAAGCACATGAGATCCCGCGAGACCTATTAAATACAAAAATAATCATTTACAAAATATCTTTATAAGAAAACCACATGCACTGACAAAAATCAGTCTAGTGTTAAGATCCAATACTAATATAAGGTCTAGTTAATGTCTAATATTAGTTTCAATATGATTTGAAAATGGTTACCAATACAAGGAAATACAGCCATGCATAAACTCTTGCATCAGACATTCATTTTTAACCAGGATATCCTTTTCCAAATTCCATCTGTTTTTTTCTGTTTTGTCTGCGTTTTGCCTTTTGACAACATTTTACACCGGACTACTAATGTTTACTCAGAGTTGGTATTGTTGACCAGGAACTTCTTAACAGCTGCTGGTTACATTTAATCTTGGTAATAATCAAGGTGTCCAAATTCCAGTGTGACCATGAGTATAATTGTAATGATGTTTGGCAGTGATTGTAGGGCACAGAATTTCAACAGACTATCTTGCATATAGATTGTTTTAACGAAGCAAAAGGCTGTGGAAAGAACATCTGAGATGTATTCAGCTCTAAAGGGAGCGCATTTGTAGCACCTTTCTATTTACTTTTCATTATTGATACACACAGAACAGCAGTTAAGTGACGCTGGAGAAATGGTACTGTATTTATCAGTTTCAAAAAACGTAGCACAAATTGGTCCGAAAAGAATCCCATTTATATGAACTAACTAAAATCAATAAAATTATGCAGACTGATTGTGGAGTCGGTCTGATATTTTATGATTGGCATTTGCAGTGCAATTTAGTCCTTCATCTGAATTCTGCTTGAGAAAAGACAGCCTCTTAACTCCAATCATTCTTCCTCAAGCGTTTCTGAACACCTAACTCTGAGCTCACTCAAAAAGCAGACTCTTGTCCTCTTGTATTTTTAAATTTGGGGTTACACCCTTCACATCAAGTGCTGCCAGAGTAATTTACATGGTATTTCCATGATAAAGCTGCACTTTTAATTAAGGGATGTGGCACTAGGCAAGGCACAGCTAAGCCAAAATTTAAGGCTGACTCTTATGTGCACGATTTACCAGTAATAAACAATTAAACGAAATTGCTTTAAAATAGCATACCTTTGCCTTCCCTTTAGGGACATAGTAGATTCCAGAAGCTCGAAGAAGAAAGTAACGTTTCTTCCAAGACTTCTTACCATCCTCTTTCAGCCACAAAACTCCTTCAATCTCTGGCACGGTTACAGAACTTCCACAGAAACATTCCTGCCGATAAACGCAGCGGTTTGGGAAGAGCGAAAGAGACAGTACATACAGCATGCAGTGGTTTGTTTTTAATGACTGAAATTCTGAAATTCTTTATCTCAGGAATGCACATGTAACAGGGGCGGCTCTTTTTTTCATGCAGTAATATGAATTAGAGATTAACTGTAGAAGCTATAAGGTAATTCAAACAAACACAATAGGGGATCTTAGCATTTTCTCAGTGCAAGAATGACAACAAAAATATTAGCAGCTATTGTAAAGATTTTCTAACCACTGCTTATCAGTAATAGATCCCCCAATGGCTTTACGGGCTTTAAAGTCACGAGGTCACCTTATAGATGCAGCCTCATAAGTCTAAGCATACACAAAACCTAATTACATATCCATCAGATACAGCTATAATTCATTCCATGAGTACTTTGTTGCTACTAACTGCCAACACTACAACTTCTGTTAAGGTTATATTTATAAAGAGCTAACAGAGGAAAACAAATGTTTTAAATACACTCCAGATTAATACGCAGCACAGAGATTTATGAGTAATCCTAGAAGACAGAACGAATTAGACAGAATTACAACCCTCTCATGGCTTCAAGCATCTTTTTGATCCACAGTATTCACATGACCACTTACTAAAACCCATATTAATAATATACTAAGAGCATGCATATGCTACTTATAAGTTAAATTGTATTAAGTGTAATCCAAAATTAAATACCAAAAATATTTACTTTTGTGTAACTATTGAAATCATAATCATTATTCTAGAAATCAAGTAGAAGCTATGACACTTCAGCATGGGTATGTCTGCAAAAATGTCACAAAACCGTTCAGTTTTCAGCTTATGGAGGCTATGTTAACTGTGTTTTATTTGCTTCACACATTTTTTTTGTTGTCCTTAGTTCTGTAAACTATTTAATATGTTTGATATTAATTGACTTCCTTTTCTGTCACTCATTTTTAAAATTTAGTATTTGATTGTTTATTTTAAAATGTAACTGAAACAATTTTTAACTGCTTTGCTTACTAACAAAATTTGAAATATTAACATAGACCAGTCACTGAACCAATGCTATAGAATTTTGTAGAGAATAACCATTTGGAAAGTACTAGTAAAAAAATCTCTACCACCACAGGTCAAAAAACCAGGTGACAGTTCTGCAAATTTTGACTCTTTTTAGCCACAGTTACAGGCAACCTCATTCTGATTATCACTGTGTATGGAATTTTAGTTATTAAACAAAATAAAGACATGTTTTTACTAACTGATCGTATCTGAAACAGGGTAACATCAAAATAGCCATTTATCTCAAATGTAACACATTCCATTCACATTTGTTCCAGAATTACATTCAGCTCCATCCATCAATTTCAATCACCACCTTTTAGAGTTTAGCTTCAAACTCTGAAATGACCACTACGCCCTTTTTGTTTTGGCAGTCTTACCTCTAGCAGCACCTCTTTATTTCTGTCTGCCATCTCAGAGGTTTCTTTCTTCCCCAGAAGATAGTTCTGTAACAAGATAAAGGTTAATATTTCTATAGGCATTCTGAAATCAAGCCAAATAACATTTCTCATTTACCTTTCTGTAGCAGTAAGAAAAAAACAGCTATTATCTAAGAACAATACCTTAATTGAACAAAACTTTGTAGTTCAATTGAAACTATCTGTCAGACTGCTAAATAATACATGGAACTAAGTTATAACCGCCTTTTCCAGAAATATCAATCAGTCCACTCTTTTATCTTAAGTAACAGCCTCAAACAACCTTGTCCTGGCTTTCCACAAAACAAACAGCTGCCTGGTACAATGCATCCAGAAATAAAAATACCATGAACTTGAAAATCCCACAATAAAAATATTCAAAAAACCAGAGATCTTTAAACTTGTTACATACTGCCATTATTTATGTGTTCAAAGAAGCACACACAGAAGCAATGTACTTCTTTCCACCTTGCTCTGACAGTTTTGCTGAATAAAAATATTTATTTTTCATGAAGAATTACGAAATACTCCTTGTCTTCTTAAAAGGAAACTAACTATGCATAGGTACTGTATCTTATTTAACAAGAAGTTTTGTACTCTTCTTCATCTTAACAAGGACTGGGACAATGAAAATCTTCCTCTTCCTAATCCCTAGCTCTTATACTGGAAAAAAATAATATTCACAAACTTTAGCCAGTTCAGTATTTTAAAGCAAGGAGAAATATTGGTTTTATGCTGGTACCTCATCCTTGTTGACAGTGTCTACCATATGTATAGTAGTAAACATACCAACTACATGCTTTTAAAAAGAATTTAGAGTTTTGCTGCTTCATCGCAAAGCACTTGAATAAGACCTGGTTTTCAATTCTTGCTTAAAAAAAAAATAAAAATCAAGTACACTGATGGTGTCTCAAAGGATGAGCATGCAAAACTGATACTCGGCTTAAATCCAAGAAATTACCACATAGATACCATACAAATATAAAAAGAATTTATGACCCCAAAAGGGAATACATTAGGTAAGAGTTAAGATCAAGTGCTATTATATCCAGTTCTTTTCAATTCAAATTCTTCAAAGAGCCACCTTCTGCTTTTCTGTTTCTTTTCCTCCACTCCCTTAGAATACTGAACTGCTGCTGGATATCAAATCTGTAGCTACCATTTGAGAGGAGAGAGGCCTTTGAGGCCATTTGGGAGAGAAGAGGGGCCTTTGGTTTCCTAGCCAGGGAACAGGAAACACAGGTGAATAGAGGCAGGTCCCAGCTTCCACAGGGAGGGACACGTGCTTTCTTCTCTTCACTTGCCATTTGACCATGGAGTAGCTAGCTATTCTCTTAGATTTTCTCTTCCCCTTATTGCCAGCAACGTAAGAATGCACAGTGGAGAGGCATTGCTATTAGCAATATCTATGAACACCCTTCTCCTTGAACAGCACTAAGTATTGGTGTAAATGCCATGAAACTGCTTGCCTTCATCTCCATTAAAATTACCCACAAACACATCAGCAAATAGATTGCTTCAGCTCATGGTTTTCTGCTAGGGACTTGATTTTGTGCCAACCACAATGTGGATGCACTCAGTGCTGAAATGTAAAGTTGCCTGGCATTTTAATACATACACAAGTACCAAAATAAAAGTATGGAAATGTATGCTACCAAAAAAAGGAAGAAACTGCAATCAGGCATGCATGCGTGCACACACACAGGCATTCAACATGAATCTCAGGCTTACCTGGGGATTCTTGAAAAGTGCATATTTCTCTATACGTTCCACGAACATTAGTTTGTTTTGACTATCTCTTGTCCAGTTCAGAAGATTCTCAACTAAATTTTCATGATCTTCAAAGATCCTTTCTACAGCAATAACAAGAGAGCAAATACATTTGAATCTGTCACATTTTGTGACAGAAACTGCTCTGTAGTCATATTTGGGAGACAAGGCATATACATAGACAAAATAGAGTTCACGGTCTACTAAAATGGGGAAGAAGTTTACACTAAGAAACTAAAAGAACTTAGTCAACTTTCAGATGTGCCTGGTTTAATTTTACACATACACTCACTCAACAGTCTCACTTCCATCTCTTCAGGCTTATAGTTCCATCAATATATGAAGTGGTTTTATTTTTTTTACCTGACAAAGCCTATAATCCCACATGAACACAGCAGACTCAAGTGACGACATTTCAAATATTATGAGCACAAATAAGAAGGCGAATCACATTTATATATACTCCGGTCCACACAATCCCTGGAGGAATTTATTAGGCAGCTTTTTCAGCACAAAATTTGTTTCTAGATCCCCAATCACTATCTCACTCATAAAGTATCAAAAAAAGTAACAGACAATGATCAAAGGGAAAACAAAATGCTTCCAAAACGCAGAATACCCATGGTTAATGGGGGTATTATAGAAGAAGTCTGAAAACTGACACTGTCTATTCCTTACAATCTATCTTGCTGAATAAATGATGTATCAGCAATGGCTTCTGAGAACTCTGAGCTTTGACTCTCTGTTGAAATAGTTATCACTAGTACAAGATACTGAAAATAGGCAAAAGAGGAGAGAGGAAGAAAAAAGACGAAAATTTACTGAAATGGTAGAGAAATATCTGAAAACCCTTATTCTAAAATAAATAAGGAAGAATACATCTTTGGGAAACCACTAGACCAATTTTCTCCTCCTTTCTAAGACACTGAAGTAGAATCTTGCTTTCTGCAATTTGTTCCCTCTTCACACAGGCCACACAACAGTGGCATTTCAGCAAATTATTTATTTCAGAATCCTTTGGGACTTGCTTGACATTTCATTTGCATCTGAAAGCTGAATATGGTTTTTTCCACAAAAATCAATTACACCACATTTTTACAGAGGGTATACGGCACTCATCACCTCCAGACCTAGGAGCTATCACTAATGAAGACTGAGATGACAGATGACATCTCAGCATCTTTGGTAATTAAGAATACTAAGCAGAGTGAATGCAACAAAATGTCATCTGTAGGGAATGAATTAAGGTTTGAGATGACAACACAACATTACTGAGGTCCCAGTGAGATCTTTCTAAAAAGCTTTCGAGTTACAACTCACGACTTCCATCAAGCTCTATCAGCAACACAGCAATACTGTCTTCCAAGAAAGTAAAAAAGGTGTTACCTAACAGAAGAACAAAACAAAAAAAATTCAGAGGGCTGTGATACAAAAGCTTAAATCTCGCTGCAGCCTCATTAGTGAAACTGGATAGCTTTCAAAACATATCAGCTGTTATTACAATAACAATAACTGAATTCAAACACGAAACAACTTAATCACTGAGTGTATACGTACCTATAGTATGTAAAACTGCATATAATGCAATGTTCTTATTATTAAACATACTCTCTAAAATTAAAACATTGTAACTCACAGATACTTCATAGACATACTCTGCTCTAACTAAAAAAATGAAAACAGCCTTTGTTCCAGGAAAAAGAAACCTTCCAGAGTTGTTTGTTACAAACTGGCAGGGTAAAACTGGGCAAAGCATTTCATTCTGCATGCTGGAAATAGTATCACTGAGTTCTTCTGAAAGTACATATAAAGCTCCTGGTTAAATCATTAGATAGTAACAGGTGGCCTTCTACTTCAAGTACATGTACCTAAATCAGACTCCTCAAAAACTAGTTAACCACACACATTTGAAGCAGACCAATAAAATGCAGACAATCAGGAACTCCACAGGCCTCATGTCTTTCTCCTAAGTTTGTTAGCTTCTCTCTAAGTTTGTTAGCTTAAAGCTTTCACTTCATTTTATTGAACCGCGCAATTATTGAGCAATCAACTGACAAGACAACATGGAAAAATACACTGTGAAGGTACATAGGTCTTCTGTCTCTTGCTAAAGGAAAACATTTTAATAAAGGAGTTCCTTCCTCTTACATAGGCATTGACTGAAAAAATGTTTCAAAAGATGAACCACTGGCGAAATAACACAATCCAATACACATTAGTACATAGGGTGAGGGCTTTGTTGTAATCATTTTTTTGTCTGTTTTTCAAGTTCCAGTATAAAATATATGAATCAAATAGGCTGCATTTTGGATTGCCTTTTAAAAAAACACACGTGTGACGTCTATGAAAAACTACCTAACAGTTGCCCCACCAAGGATCAAGGAAAGCCAAACTGAAAAACAAAAGAGGAAACTGAATTCTACCCTCTTGCATCTCTCTTAAGTTTATCATGTTGTAGTCTTAATTTAAAACTCTGTAATTATAATAGATGTTGTTCTTTAGCTTGAAACTCTTTCAATACAGCAGTCAAATTCTGTCATTCCCAGTATGTCACTGAGCCCATACAGTAGGGCATGCATATATTTGTAAAACATCGAACAAGAGAGATTTGTTAACCCAGTTTCATTTCAAAAGAAAATTAATTCAATCACACTGTTAATTTGGATAAATATCAGTTTATCTTTCTGTCTGCAGCCTCGCTCTTTGTTTCTAACAGAAGTTGAGAATATTTTTTCCAGTATTTTTTTCCTTTATTCTTTTCAGGCTGCCCAGTGAATGGAAGTGTCTTATGAGAGCAAATCTAGGATGGGAAAGACCCCTTGTTGAGCCTTGAGTTGAGAATCCTGCTACCTACACATTCAGAGATTTTTCAGTGATAGAAACATAAAACTATTGCAAAACTAATAAAGTTATTTTTTCATACTATTCTCATTGGTAAAATGTTACAGAATTACACCTTTGATTTTTATATACCTAGTTTGGATTTACATAGGACTTGTGCAAATTCTTTTTTAGTTTCAAAATTGGGCAACTTCTAAGATTTCATTTATTAAAATTTTAAGGTTTTGAGCCTAGTAAGATGTTATTTTTCACATGAAAGGTACCAGATTCAATGGATACCCTGTCACCCTACAATGGCCTTTTTTGTCTAACAATAAGCAAAGTTAACATGCTACACTGCCTGAAATAGAAAAGGTTTCACCAAAAGAGAGAGGAAATATTAATTTGCATTTTAATTTGAAATAAAGATATTTGGGTTCAGTTCTGGGCTTTTCTTTAGTGAGTGGGTAAGGTGCTTAACAGCTCTGATGGAATTCTTCTCTGATAATGGGGATTAATAATACTGTTTTTCTATCATTTTTCCCCTTCTCTTCCATTCAGATGCTACATCCTTTGGCTAAAAGAACAACTTACATTGTGGTATGTGTAATGCAGCATAAAGGAGCTTTAACTGCCCTTAGAGCCATATTGCCAATTGCATTAACATATTTAACAGAAAAAAATGTAGACAGCTTTTTGTAGTAAGAGCTATTAGGATCAGTACAAAATACTATTTACAAAGAGGAAGATGCAGAGTAAGATTTTTATCCCTTACTTCTTTCTTCTGTGAGGAACACATCAAAACCAAGAGGCTCAGTAACTAGACATTAGTAAAATTCCTCTATCACACCTTAGAATTTAGACGTGATTTTAATATGAAAGAAGAAAACATTTCCAGATCATTCTGAAACAATGTCATTCATAAGCTTTACTACATGAATGAACATTTACTACATGAATGAACGGGATGATGGACATTATGAAGATAAGAATTTAAATCATTTGGAGGACATAGATACAGACAAGTATTACATCAATAGATAATAATTATAAATGTTTATAATTATTACTTACCCATTTGCAATTCAGAGATGGTTTCCACCAATGACCAGTCTAAACTGTAACCGCAATGCGATTTGTCCATCAGATTGTCTAATACTTGTCTCACTGTCTGCCTCTCATCCACCATCATTGTTTTTGAGCTATCATCAGACATATGGACTCTAATCACCAACTATTATTAAGCAGAAAATTAGGGAAACAAGAAGAAGGATTACTTTCCCACATTTCAAATAAAAACACGTTTTTTTAAGATCTTGCTTCTTTTTCTAAGATTTTGTTAAAATAGCATAAAATACTAAGTTCACTCAAAACACTCCCTCAAAATGTAAAAAGCCATAAATGATGGTTAGATATTTGTATCACAGACATTTAACAAGATACTGTTCTCCTTCAGTATAGGAGAGTAAATATAAAGGTCTTCCCAAAACAATGACAATGCGCTTTAGTTGTGTGTTAAGGAGGAAAAAAATCCCTCCTGCCAGTGTCCTGTTCTGATTAATAAAATGTCTTTGTGATAATTTTTCTCACATATCTAGGTGGAACAAACACAGATATAGAGTTCTGCACAACCTTATATAGAATCAGAATTTTTTAGATTTGTAATTCAAGCTTTCTGCCCGCTTCCTTCATATTTTCTAAAAACGTTGATCATGTAAACAATATACCTATACTAAATCATCTTTTTCTGGGGAGTATGAAGTATTAGTGCAAAAGAAATCTGCTTTTAAAACACAATGGCTTTTCATAGGCACTTTAAAGAGGTCACCATCCAGAAAGAAAAATGCAGCCATTTTTTTAACCAATCAAAAAACTTAAGACAATAGATTCTTCTTGCCAATCATTATGCTTCCTTTTTTACACCTTGTTCAGCTGGAAAAGTTAAAATGTACTAGTTGTAATACACTGGTTGGCTTGTTAATTCCCATCTTCTAGCCAGGACAGTTTTTCAGCTTTTGATATATAAACACTAATTGTAAAAGGCATTTTAAGCTACTGAAAAACTCCAAATGTAAAATAAGAATGCTAAATTTCAAGGGAACACTTTATATTCTTTGATAGTGCATCAAGTAATGTCAGTAGACTTTCTCCACTTGGTAACCCCTGTCTGAAGTCTGGAATGCTTGTATTCCATTTATCACTGGAAAATCCTGCTATGCATAATGGGAAGGGGTCTGTAAAGAAAACAGACGCAATTTTTAAATGTGTGACTACTTAATATACAAAAACAATTTCAGGAGGCTAGACCTTCATTTCAGCTCTGGGTGGAAGCTGGCAAAGTTTTCTCAATGTGCATTAGCTGCAAAATAAGCTATTCCTTAAGAAAAATATAATGTTATTCCATATGCTAGGATTTTCTTGATTAGGTCTAGTCTAGATGAGAAAGTACATTATGACTCAAGATCAGAACATTAGAGTGTTCCTATTTTATTTAAGGCAATATAAGGGTAATAGACACAAATGAGAAGAATTTTGCCTGCATTTTCCTGGTGAATAAGTATCTTATAAACCAGTATAAATAACTTACCTTTTTCACTTGTGCCTCTTTAATCTTCTCTAATGCTACCCTAATCTTCTCAGCTTTGAGTTTAGCAGCCTGTTCCTCCTAAGGGGACACAACACACAGAATACCAGTTAACACAAACTTCAGTCTGGTTTTAGTGGATTTAATTTTGAGGCTACCATGCTTTAAAACATGAACTGAAATGCTGATTTACCCACCTATAAATCCTCAACTATTTCTTAGTGACGATGAAGACTATTAATTTTTACGACAAAAAGTGTTACTATGTATTTATCTAACATTTAGAAATACAACTGCCATTATCTCCAAAAGAATGGAGATATACTGGAGGTATATATTTTGTATAGACACATTTGGCATTTCTCTGTTCTTCCATATTTTAAGTAGCCTTGTGCATTGCTACCAAATATTTTAGCATATCATTTATTTACAGTCATAGATTTGGACAACACATATTCAACAAGAGTGCACAATTGAGTACACTCAACATAAGACATAAATAGCACACTGAAACATCAGAATTTAACAGCACACAGAAAGTACAGAAAACAAATCCTAAAATAGGATTCCACACTATGTGCATTGGTTTGGAAGACTTTAAAGTATTAAATCCATTTGCAATAAGTAAGTAGCTTGAACACTCCCTTTATCTTTACTAAATCCAGGCTATATCTCTCCTTGCTTTAAATATTTTAAGAAACATAAAGCAAACAAGCATTTTTTTCTTTGATGCTCTTCTAAGTAAATTATTTTTGTTACAACTGGAAATGCATTAAAAATTCAGATAATTAAATCTATTCTATCTGCTAAAGAATGCTAAAGATGCTAAAGAAATCTGTATATTGTAAGACTAGCAATACTGGTTTTTAATTTCTGGAGATTATTGATATTTCTGTTGAAAGTGGATTTGGAATACCCAGCTAAATGAGCAACCACTCTTTCTAAGATGCCATATGCAGGTTTCAGATTTTAGAAATCTTAAATTGTGGATGTTCATTGTGGCTAATACCTAAAAGAATCATAATTATTTAAGAATCTCTAGAACAATAAAAAAACATATTAAGTAAATGAACAAACAAATCCCCCCCCAAATATTCAATTTCCTTAGAAAAGAAAAATTAAGATTTTTCTCAGATGAAAAGTAGCACAGCCCATCGCAACAACACTCAGCATGCCATAGGCATTTAGTTCTGCATTGCTTTTTGGTATGAATGTAATTGATGGTTTCTTTACCATGTGTTTAGATGGTTCCTTTTCTTGTAAAAGTCAAGATTCAGCTATCCTGAAATCCATAGAGTTTAAGTTTTCCACTTCTCAGTGAATTACTAATATTCCTATCAGCTGCTAAAGGGTATTCCCTATGCTACTTATTGTACTCAATTACTTAACAGCTTTTGCTCCCTCACACCTGTGACCATACTATGCACCGCAAAAAACATCAGCTAGACAGGACAATAGGCTGCCTTGTGAGAAACATAATTCTTTTCAATAAAACGAACCAGTAAGTTGACACGAGCACAAATAATGTGAGCTTGAAACATTATCTGGGAACTCAATTACCTAGGAACATAGGTTTTTATTAGTCTACAGGGAACTATGGCTTTTTATTCACCGTAATGATGGTTGTCATATAGCTTAGAAAGGTTAAATCAGATTAGCATTCTATTAAAAACAAACAGTGCCATGATACCTAGAATCACTTAAATGTAAAACACACCAAGAATTCTAAAATATTCTTCCTCTTTCTTAGCATTAACCATTTTCATCTGTAGAAATAAATTATTACTAAAACCCAAGGCTTTAAATACTTGTAAGTTTCTAGAAGTGATGCTATGCACCTCTGCATTATGAAATCGGCAAGAGCAAAAGACTTTTTTTATCTTATCATACATTTGGAGAAACTCTTATTTATGGTTTAAAAAAGCTGCTCATTAACACAACCATAAACCTTTATTGCTGTACAAAGGTTGACAGCACATTTCGTTTTGCTCTTCACTAAAGTCAAGCAGCACAATTTTCCACCCCATTTCACTGTACACCTGGGCAACGCAACTATCTATAGCAAACCCCAGCAGAAGCACTTTACAGCCACAGCACACAGGCAGCAACAAGAGAGCAAGCAACAGGGAATCAGCTGAGGGCCTCTCATATACCTGCGCCAACACAGCTAAAACATCTTTGTCGATCTCAAAGTTTGTAATCCATCATTCCCTAAAATGCTTTTAAAAATAAATAAATATGTAGACCAAAAAAGATTTCGAGGATTTACTATTTTAATGCCTAACAATTACTTTTCATTTCCCAGTCAATTTTAATGTGGGTCCAAAGACCACGATTTCTTACACTTTTACTAGAGTTTAAAAAAGTCAGTTTAAATTTAAACAAAAACCCAGAATGATGATTATAAAAATAAGAACCGGTTTCAACCAGCAACAAATTATAAAAAGGTCTGAATCTACTTACTGGAAATGCACAGAGGAAAAGGAAGCAAGAATCAGAAATTTCTGAAAGCACATAGTAGTCAAGGATTTTAAGTTATTCAAGTTTTGCTTTATAGTTAGTGCTCAGGCCACTGTTGCATTATTGCTGATGTGACAAACGATGTTTCACTGGAGCAGAAGCAGAAACTATCTATTTTGTTTACTTAAAGACGTGATTTAATGACTACAGAATTCTTCAAAACTCACAACTATTTATTCTATTTCTCCCCTAACAGCCCAAGAAACCAGCCACCCACATCCTCTCCCAAAAACTGCACTCAGACACAAACACAGGCTCTCTCCTCCCCTGTACATGGAACCAAGACAACTCCTCAATGGGAGGAAGCATGTGCAATCCATCCGCTTGTAGTAAGCTAACAATATTTTTCATTGCACGTGGAGAAAGGTGACAGGTGGCAAAAATCCCTGACTGCAACTGTAAACTATTCAACACCACAAACTAACAAGGCCAGGACATACAGTCCAATCACATTTAACTCAGGTATTTATTTCTCCTTTGCTAGTAAATCCTTCTGGTAACAGTGATGCAAGTTAGGTTGCCAAAGGGTCATAAACATGCACATAAATGGCAGGTCTGCTGCCTAGGTCATGTTTCACAAGTGGCGTATACCAATGTAAATCCCTGAAATGGCTGATACGCCTGCCTCCCTTGCACAGCATTACTTCTCACTTATAGCAGTCATAGTGCTGCCATGGCCACACAGACAATTCAGTCAGAGAGCTGATCTGGTCGAAAATTAACGCAGCAGAAAGATTCAGCAGAATCCACTCCTTGATAAGACTGCCTTTATGGGCACATACATGCTATGGAAAAGCATAAAGGAGAAACATACGTATACCCACTGTGTAAAAACACAAAACACAAAGGAGTGTCATTTCCACCTCTGACAGGAAAAGGAGATTCTCTTTTAGTAGCAGTACACGTCACTGCTTTAAGGGAACGACTTCAGGAGTGTTGTTATACTTGCATTTTAAAGCTTTGAGCTGAGATTACTTTTGGTTATGGGAAACATCACACCTGATTTAAAGAACGCTTGGCAACATACTTATGTTAACTTGTTCATCCAAAATATCCTAACATATTGTGAACTAAAATTGAACGAATACAGCTCTGCAATGCAATGGTCTTAAATTAATGACTTTTTATTTGTGTTTTTTTATCAGAATTCAGTTTTCAGTAATTTTAGCCTATACTAAATACTGGAAAGAATAGCCCCAAAAATCTAAAGTTAAGATTTCCTTAATATAATGACAATCACAGTCTCCTATCCCAGTTTCCAGTTAAATGTGCAGTTAAAGATATCCCAGCTGTGTTTTAACATTAAATATGCAAGATGTGTGCTATGACAGAGCTGACCTTGCTCAAATGACTTTATGCCTCACATTTCTAGGTTGGGGTTTTATTTTTTGTTTCATTGTACATTTTTAAAGTGTCATTAACTGATCCCTTTTAGAGAGATCACAGGCAGAATGGAAAAAAAGGGAGGAAAAAAATCACTTAAGAAAGGTTACAATATTTAGGAAAGCTAGTAATTAAACGATAAGAGGTAAGTAACAAAGTCCACATTTCACGTAAGTTAGCAGGATAGATACACAGATCACAAGATGTATAAAAGAAGAGATTTCTTTTATGTTTAATATTTGAAATTTTTCTCTTAAGTCTTTCTTTGAATGCAGATAAGAAGATAACTAAATACACAAGTAGCGTTGACTTCTGAAGGACTAGAAGCAGGTATCCACTGTTTATTTTCCCAGCTACAGTCTAGCCTCAGGTAGAAAGACAATCACCAGTTTGCAAGGACTCTCCTTCCTGCAGAGTTTTTATTGAAACAGAGGTTCCTGTTGCCTGAGAACACCATATTAACATCTCAATTTGTACCCAATTCCCCAGAACTTCAAGACATCTTTATTAAACACATTTATTGTTTAATGTGTATCAATCAGAACATTAATCACATTAATGAAGTGTTTTCTGTTGGTTGTTTTCATTTATTATATTAAAAAAAAAAAAAAAAGGAACACTAGAACAAGTGTGTATGTGATCAGCACTGGAAGGGGAAAGCCAAATGAGTGAATATTAAGAGCAGTTTTTCTGTATTTCTCGACAAGCTCATTAGGATCGGCAGAACACCCCTACCCTAAAAAACAATGTGTGGCAATGGTGGCACAGCCCATTTATAAACAGTGAACTTGTGTTTACAGTAGTAGTTCGTGACCATTCTCAAAACATATGTTTTATTGCATTTCTTCTCAAAATAACCCAGAATAACCTATATCTGAGTAAAGCAGAAAGGGAAACAAGACATTACGCTCTTTCAAAGCTCACTAAATGTGAGTGTACAGCAGCCATTTTCCTGGTGAGGGGTCCATCCTCCCTAAGGTAGACTCATCCCACATTTCTTCCTTCTTCCTTCCCAACTTAATATAGAGTTTCTATACCTCTGGCACATTCCTGACTTATTGTCACCATATTGTATTATGTTAATAAATATGGAAATGCATGTAAAGCAGTAGTGTTTTAGGGGTTCTGTCTGAGAATTATTCACCTGAAAAGTTTTTAAATATTACAATGACACTTACACTGTAGTAGTGCCAAACTTTTCCTTTGTTCTACTTCTGGGCACCATTCACAAACTTTTTGCTATTAGAAGCCAACAAAGAAGATGAATGGAATTTGGAAAGCAGCAGTTATATTTTAAATGCATCTCAAAGTCACACTGGCTCCACAGTCTATTAGGGCAAAGAAAGAAGGCCAACAGATAGATGGCAGTTGCTCATGAACTTAAATGCATAATGGCATCTATGAATCTCTCCAGAACCTCCCTTGTGCTTGATCAAAATGACCCAGTACTTAAGCTTTTCACACTCTCCCCAATGATCTTGGACCATACTACAACAACATACGCTATTTGGCAAAGTATTAATGTTAGAAGTGTGATGCAAAGAAATTTTCACAGACAAACCTGGCAGTGCTACTTTTTATTAGAGGACCACTGCACAACTTTAACAAGATCAGAATTTTATTTGCTTGTAATACCATTAAACCATCTGGTTGGGAAGAAAACTGCCATGCTAGTGTCTATCTCAAACTGAAGTTGAGGAAGAGAGGATGCAAAACCATTACCTCAGCTACCTCAAAGGATGAGAAAAAGCAAAAGTTTGTCAATATCAAAAAATGTGGATGTCCCTATCTCTAGGAAACCTGTTTTTCCCCAATTTTCACAGAATGACTGAGGTCATCTTGCCCAACTCCCCTGCCCAAGCAGAGCCACCTAGAGCCAGGTGCCCAGGACCGTGTCCAGATGGCTTCAGAGTATCTCCAAGAATGGAGACGCCACAACCTCTCTGGGCAACCTATGGCAGAGCTCAATCACCCTCACTGTAAAAAAATGTTTCTTGATGTTCAGACAGAGCCTCCTGTGTTTCAGTTTGTGCCCATCACTTCTGTCACTGGGCACCACTGAAAAGAGCCTGGCTCCGCCCCATCTTCTTTACACCCTCCCTTCATTGATGAGATCCCCCCGAGCCTTCTCTTTGCCAGGCTGAACAGTCCCTGCTCTCTCAGCCTCTCCTCACAGGAGAGATGCTCCAGTCCCTTCATCATCTTCGTGGCCCTTTGCTGGACTCTTTTCAGTAGCTCTGTATCTCGCTTGTACTGGGGACCCCAGAACTGGACGCACTACTCCAGGTGTGGCCTCACCAGTGCTGAGTAGAGAGGAAGGATCACCTCCACCCACCTGCTGGCAACACTCCTTCCAGTGCAGCCCGAGATATCATTAGCCGCCTCTGCCGCAAGGGCACGTTGCTGGCTCATGGTCAACTTGGTGTCCATCAGGACCTGCAGGTCCTTTTCTGCCGAGCTGCTTTCCAGCTGAGTGGTCCCCAGCATGGACTGGTGCACAGGGTTGTTCCTCCCCAGGTGCAGAACTTCACAATTCCCTCTGTTGAACTTTGCGAGCTTACTGTCAGCCCATTTCTCCAGCCTGTTCAAGGTCCCCCTGGATGGCAGCACGACCCTCTGGCATCACAGTCATTCCTCTCAGTTTGGTGTCATCAGCAAACTTGCTGAGGGCGTACTCTGCCCCACCATCCAGATCAATAATGAAGATGTTCAAGAGGACTGGACCCAGTATTGACCCCTGGGTACACTGCTAGTTACTGCCCTTCAACTAGACTTGCTGCCACTGATCACCACCCTCTGGGCCCAGCCATTTAGCCAGTTTTCAGTCCACCTCACCGTCTGCTTATCCTGCACATACATCAACAGCTTGTCTATGAGGGTTAGCTTGTCTACAGGGTTAAGGCTGAGCGAAAGAGAGCACCTAGAGGGGACACTGGAGTGGTGCTGGAATTGGGCAGCCAAAGGCAAGCTGGAGCAAAGAGATCAGGGCTGAGGAGTAGTTTTTGATGTGGGCCAGAGGTGGGGGACTTAGTCTGAGCCAGAAATTAGGGTTAGTGTTTGGCCCACTATCCAGATCATTAATGAAGATGTTAAAAAGTATTGGACCCAGTATTGATCTCTGGGGTGCACCACTGGTTAATGGCCTCCAACCAGACTTGATGCCATTTCGAAGGTATGCTTCAAGGTATGGCAGAACAGAATCTTATTCAGGAGGGACATACATTCTGCTGTGCCCCTGAAAGAATACTCAAACCAGATTTGACAAAGCTAGTAGTGATGAATAAAAAAAACAAAATGCATTTGCAAGGAATTTCACTGGCTCTTTATCCCTTGAAGCATCCATCTGCACTAGATTATCTTCCTGCTTGCCTCTGAACAGGACCTGTCTTGTAACAGCTTCTCACTGGGGCTACCTAAGACAAAAAATTATAGAAGAAAAGGTACTAGATCTGGGACCAGGAAAAAGCAAGAAAGCGAAGAGGGGGGCGGGGGGGGACGGAGACCAAAACCAGGAGGGAGAATAGGCCTTAGAAACCACAGTAAGGAAGTTTGAGTGTGGAAAGAAGACTTCAACATAAGACTACAACATAACAGATGAGGCACTAGGATTGACTGGTAAGGAGTTTTAGCTGTACAAAAAGCTCGACTGATATACTGAACAGAGCAGAAACACAAATTTAAGAACATAGGCTGTTTGTCTAGCAATGTACCCACAACAGCTTATTATAACTCATTCCAAGACAAAGGTGACATTAAAACTACACAGGAACATCACAATAATCACAGTGGATTAGTACAAAGCAGCTTGTTGAATAAGAAATTTATATCATAATTTTCAGCGTTGCACAACACACTGCTACTAACCACCTACATCCCTCTTGTGGTTTCCAGGTGTGGCCATCACAACTTCATCAAAAACTGGCTGTAGGAGGCTGAAGTTTTCAGATCACACTTACATCCTTTGCAGATTAGAAATCAATTGCTGTATTTTTAAACTGAATTAAAAAAAATCTCAGGCAGATGCTTCATTCAAGAATGAGGACATCTGAATCAGATTGACCCAAGATGCATGAAGCCTACTTCACAACTGATTTATTCAAAGGTCTGAAGGGATTACAGTGTGCAGTAACCAAAATCTACAAACCAGGGAAATCAACATTCATAAGAAGAGTATTTGCCTTTCATGTCAATAAGAAAAGAAGAATCAAGTACTAGATATTTGGGAAGAGAAGGTACAACATGATTCCTTTTCTCCAGATGCTGACATACATATCTGAAGCATTACATCATTAAATCACCATCATCTGGCTTTCTGAATGTAGTTTCAGCTTCACATGCATCAGAATGGTAGAAGAAATGGTAACTTCAAAATCCAGCATATTACATTTCTATTTCCTATTTTCATGTCCTAAACTGGGATATATTTGAGCCCTGAATACTCTCTCAAATTTATTTCTACATGCTCTATATTTCACAGCCATAAGCTTAGTTTTCAGTATTCATTTGATGGCTTAATTCCAATCCTATAGGGAAACACGCTTGCAGATTTGACGTTAAAGATACATTGCTTTATTTTCAATATTCAATAACCTACTTCTCTGACATGCTTTCACTTCTTTTTGTTTTCAAAAAAAAAAGGGTTTAAACACTGTGTGAACAATAACACACGGAGTTACATTTAAAAATGAAGAGACCACCACAATGAATAGATCATCTTCTGTGCTGAGATCTGCCCTATGCTGCGACAGGAACTGTATTTGTGCATGGTTGTAATGCAAAAGGAATCTAGTCCATGACTAGAATTTTTAAAATTAGTTATACTACCAGAGGACAAAAATGGTATTATCATTCCCCAAAAGGGTCTCCAGTCTCAATATAAGAGGTAGACAAATCAAAGAAAGGGAAGAATACAAGAAACAATAAGACAATACGAAATAGTTGACGAGAGACACCAGCATAGAGCTGCAACATGATCCTACAGTTAACTGATCTAACACCTTGCTACAATTGCAAGGAAAAGCCCCGTTTCTTGGGACTGCTTGTCTCATACTGGGGCTTATCTAATGTTACAGCAAGCCGAAGAGACCTAAGCAGCAAGTGGACTTCCATTTCATCATTTTACTAAAGATATTTCTATCTGCAGGAGGTCAGAAGAGAACCAGTAAGTATCCACACCAGGACTGTGTGCTCAGTGGTCAGAAGTAGAAGGCACAGCTGTACTGACACAGTCCTAAGCTGAGCTAACAACAAACATTATCCTCAGAACATCGGCAAGCTCACCATAAGCACCTGACTCAAAGGGCTACAAAGTCTAATAAGCCAAGACAAAGATTTATAAATCCAAACATTTAACTTCAAGAGTCTATTAGGATCACTGATATGAGGTAGTTCATGGTCATATGACACAATGGACTTAATATTTTATACATTTTTTTTAACTGAAGTTGCATATGCTAACCAACACTCATCCTGTACATAAATAACCAGAAGGGAGGATATGAAAACACATGGAGATGAAAGAGAGAAAATTATGGTTTCTGATTGTGCCACAGCCATTGTTAATCTATTTGCAATCAAGCAACATTTGCTGGTTTGGTGGCTGTTTACTTTGTTGGGGGTGCAGGGGCAAGGAGCTAACAGGGAGAAAGGAAAGAGGTATGGACTTAAATTTTAAGCAAAAAAATCACAAGAGCAGAAAATTACTTGATTTTGGCTGTTTATATTCCTCTAGAAGGAATTTGAAAATTTGTTGTCAGGATGCATGCTGAGCATTTTGATAAGAATGTTAAGGTATTTAAGAAAAAGTAGTAAACTAGTTCTAAACTTTTATTGGAAAATACAGACTACTTATGCCCAGCAAACATTATCCTTCTTGTTTTGAAGTCACCAAGGTACATTTTTTCACTTCAGGCTTGCCTGAGGTTTCTCCTTTAGAGTGTCTATTTTAGAAAAATAACCCAAGGAATGGTTTGCAGTAGGTAGTAGCGTCAGACATATCTGAAACTTCAGCTACTGAACATTTAAAGTTTTCTCAACAACATGAAGCTATATGTTCTTCATCCCAGCTTGTTTTTTCATCAAAGGGATTTATAGCTTGCTCCATCCCTCCTACTCTAGTTTCAAAAGGAAATACGTATTGAAAATGTAATTCTTAACAAACTGAATCAGAGAAAGTGAAAGGCAATTTGTGCCCTCTTAGTACATTATTGACCTCTTTCCTATAAAGAAAATTAATTTATAATCAGGATTTGTACATACTTGGCTCATCAGACCACTGTCTTACTAGGATATTCTCCCCACATTATATCAAGACAGCATTCAAAATGTTAAAAAAAGGATCCCATTACTTACTACAGTTTATCTTCAATACAGTAAGTGAATTTTAAGGATACTACTGCCTTTTAACAATACTGAATACTCCCACATATTTTCCACAGCTGTGATCTTTTTTGGTTTTTTAAACTAGTGAATGGGAATAGGAACATAAGAACTTCTAGCTCAGTACATTTTCTTTTCAGCTAAGGCATTTTATCTGCTGCACGGCTATTAAGTATTTGCCAAGAACTTGAACACTTTGATAAATCTGCAGAGACATACAATAAAATTCAGCCTTTAAAAGCACCTTGGACAATCAGGAAAATCATGTAAGTAAACACACAAGTTCCTGGAAAGGGCAGGGGTGGGAAAAGCATAGCATACACCAAAAGCATTTTTTCTACACAGAAATAGTCACATACAGGTGGAAAGAAGAAGCGTCACCTTGGTCAGCAAATGAGAAGGCTTTCCTGCAATGTTTCTCAGAAGGAGGGAGGTTTCCCTGTCCAAATAGGAGTGCTTGTGCAGAAAGAAAGAGAAAGAACATAAGTCAAAAGAAGTCAGTATAGTAATTTTATAAGTGTCTTGATTACAGAAGATAAAGTAGAGTTCAAGGAAAAAACCTCTACATCACCACTTTACTTCCCTCCCATAAGAATGTGAACATTCTCAAATACTACAAGCCTAACACACTGATATAAAAGCAGTTGTGCAAATAGAGGACACACTTTTAATCTTCCCCTGTACAAAATGTCACACAATAGAATTACGAAAAGTTTTGCTTACCTGCTACTGGTTTCTTTTCTGCAAGAGACAACTTATTTTTAAATACATTTAGAACTATAAAAGTAAGAAAACATGCACTTACAATGCTTTTCAAAATCCTGTCCAGTCTTCTAAAACTGAACATTCTACTTCTATTACACAAATGTAAAGCCACAAAAAACTGGTCATCCTGGAGACAAGAAACTGGTTTCGCGCTTTCTACACTGGCTGCTGCTTCCATAGTTAAAGAAAAAAGATGTTACCGTAATAATAATCCAAACCTGACTTACAATTAATTTTCCTTTTTTTTTTTTTTTTTAAAAAAAAAGGACGTAAGTCTCTCTTCTCTTGTACAGTCCAATTTCTGTAATCCAAGAAGTTGGAAACAAATCTCCATATTTCTCTTGGATGAGTAATTAGCAGAAAATGTATTTTACTCTGTCTAAAAAGCGGACACAAAATCAGTAGCACCCAGTAGAGAAGGACTTCTCAAAAGGCAAAAATCAGTTAATGACAGTTAACAGAGTGATTATCTTCTCCAGCATCTGCTACAGAGGAACAACAAAACCATCAGCCCACAGGAATTTGCAGAACCACGTAGTCACAAGTCTGCTAAGGAAATTAGGCTAATACTGTGGCACTTAACAAGAGTATTAAGTATATCTCCTGTGCACCACCACTGTACTGCAAATTTTGTCCCATGTGGCTGCATCTGTCTCAGCTTTATTTGTGTTGATTGGTCCAATGCTATGTAGAACAAGGCGTGACAACTGAGCAGCCTACTATACTCTTGTTTAATAATTAGCTGCACAGAATCCCCGTCTCTTCTTCACAGCCACAATAAGGTATAGTCTCCTGAAAAAAATGAAGAGACCATGTCTACAACTTCATGCAAGGCAATATCAAATAGTTTGGTGATACAATTCCTGCAGGGGGAGTTTACTTGATGTGACTGCCACATGCTGGGATGAGTAATTAAGGATCTGTAGCAGGCTTTAAAAGTTACAGCTCAGAAAAGACTCTACACAGCATCTGAGGTAAAACCTAGGCTTCAGCCCAAGCTCCACCTGGTACTTAGCCACTAATATAGACACAGGTTATGCTACAGACTGAATGAAGATTTTTCTGCCTGCAGATTAATTACTGTCTGCGCCTACATCATAAGTTTTAGAAGCACAGCAGTGCTGCCTATTGGCAGATTTTTCACACCTCAAGCACACACTGGTGAGAGCTTTGTGATGCAGGACCTGGTATAATTAAAAGGTCTCGTGCACTGTTTACAGTCATACAGAATTCACAGATTAGACTTCCTGACACACACCATTGTATCATTTGGGACCGATGAACTAACACATTCTGCTTTTTCTACATACACAAGATTTCCAGCAACTTCAATGATACTTAAGAAAGGCTATCATTTAAAGAACAGTTAATTTACTCAGCCTGAGCAAGCCTGAGGTGATGCTAACGTTGCTGGTGAATAATACAGCTTTGCTTAACTTGAAGGCAGACTGATCCTCTTTTTATGATTTCTCTAGGTGCATTTTTACTCTGAATTGTATCCTTTCCTACACAGAAGCTCTAACTTCACACAAAGTCAGTTTAAAATGGTCTCATTATAACATATTACTACAGAACTTCTGGAATAAATTGATTGGCTCAATCCAAAGCCCAGAAATATACATAAAAACCGAAAGATAAGTTCAAGGAAATTCTTTTAAAGAGAATATTTCTCCTACAGAGAAACTCAAGGCAGATTGTTTAACCTTCTTCCTATCGTTGGTCATTTTGGCTGTTGCCATCTTGCATTTAAGTACATTAAGTAAGTTCCTCCACTAAGGAACTTCTACTCTATCCAGAAATGGGAATGCCATGTATTTCTTACAAAATAATAACCACTGGGGACTTTGCTAATACGCTTTCCAGATCTGCGGCAAAATATGAAAACCACAGATAACCACAGGAAAGTTATTCTGGAAATCAAGAATGATGGTATTTCATGGGAACTGGTGTTGGCCAGTAAAATGTGAAGTAACAGTGTGATGACAACTACCTATGTGAATCTGAGCTGGAGAGACATGTCTAGAAACAGGAAGGCAACAGTTCTTTGCAAGACACCTTTTGTGCTTGGCTCCTTCCTACTGCCTAACACATCCTGCGGTACTGCAGATACCCAAAAGTTAGAACGGGCAGAAGTAGCAAAGCAACAGGAAAGCCCAAGTTCCAGGAATTATAGTGTGGCTAAACAACAACTATGTGCACACTACATTTTTAAAATATTTGACCTGCACAAACTATTAGAGAAAGAAAAAAAAAGTTTCATTTTAGAACAACAATGTGTTACTCTCACACAATCCAGAGTTTCAAAGCATTTAATCTATTTCAAAGGAAAGACTTCAGCTCAAACATCAAGCTTTGAGGTGAACAAATACAGGCTCCCAGGAATATTCGATTGTTCTGGGGAAGATAAATATTTTGTTATTTGTTCTTAAGATACTACAATCACATTAGACCGCACAGAGGATCTAAATAGCCCACTCTTCCTCTCTACTTCTGGAATTCAAATATACATCAAAGCTCTGACAATATAAATGCCTGACCTTTCCAAATAAATTAACCTACTTTTCTGGCCCAATTACTTCTCTAGATTAAAAATAACACCAATGAAATCTAGGAAAACAAAAACAAAACATTAATTACTCCTAGGTAGATATTTCTAGTCTTCTACCATGAAAAGCATCTGTTCTCCTTCCACCTGCTTCCATCACAACAATGAGAACTCATGCCCTGGCAACAAACTCGTCTCTCCCCCAGTGCATCGACTTAGGTTCATTTAGGATATAAAAATAATTCCAATTACACAAAGTAGTATGTCCCATCCCCCTCGCCCCCGCAATGCCATGCATTTTTCTATCCTGTTGCAGTAAGCTGACTGCTTCCACAGTACAAGGCCATCATTTCTCATAACGGGTATCTTCATTTTAAATTTTTTTAAAATTGTCACGCAACCAGAATACTAAAATATCCTTGGAAGGTAAAAGTAGTTTGAAACATCATGAAAGCATGAAAATTTGACAAAAGCTTCAGAGAAGGCGAAAACGTGCAGTTCTTTATACTAAGCATGAAGTTATATAAGAACTAGGTTGTAACAGTGTTGGAAGAGTATTTAATTGCTGCATTCACTAAAATACTCAGTGAGGCTTATTCAACATGAGTAACACTCAGTCAAAGACTTATATAACATGTGCACAGTCCAACGCTAGCTATAATTCTGTACTTCTATTAGAGCGTTTTTTAGAGGCGTATTTTTTAGGTATAGGATAGCTTTCTCAATAAAATCCAGCCATCAGTTATAGCCATACCTTTTCATAAGTTTTTGTATAAAATGACTAATGCAAATGCAGTACAAATGAAAAAGCTTCCCAAAGTTATTTCCACTATACATAGAAAAAATTCACTTAATAGGCATTAGCAGACAATAAAATTTTCTACTAAAAGGGGATCTATAAAACCACTCTGTCAATAGAAGAATTTTAAAACCAACACTTATACTTTGATATTTTAACTGATGAACACAGAGCCAGACTGCACTTCGGATTCCCAGTTAATCTAACAGCACCACTGCTCAGGCAAAACTCAAAATACCATAGCCTGGTGAGCATCCACGAAGGGAAATGTCATAGGGCCTTAAGAGGATTCTTAAGAGGCAATAAGAAACTTTTCTCCTTGTCACGTCATCAAATCATGTAATTGGCACTTCCACAGAAACTGTTTAAGTGAAGAGTCTGTCGATATAAACTGTGCTACAAGACTTTACAACAGTAACACTGGACAGGCCATAACACTAGCCATGCTGGAGACTGAACCTCAGTCAAAAAAGTTTGTTTCTTTATAATCTTCAGAAGATACTCTTCCTTCCCGAAAAAAAAGCAAATATGAAGCCTACCATATTTGGTAGGTATTGAATATGCTTGCAACTTCTTTTTGTACCAAAATCACTTCTTTTGGAGACAATTTTTACACAATACATAAAAAGCTATTCAATTATGTTTTAGTGCTTCCTCATAATATGGAACAGACTTTGAACTAAGTTTCAGAAACTCAATTTACTTCAAAAGACCTGCATAGAGAAAAAAATAATGAAAACTATTAAAAAATGGGAAAATTATGTTTTTAACTCATTTTATACAAGAAGTATAAGCAGACATTGCAATGATGACTGTTTTGGACTGTTTTCTACAATAACTCCCAGCAGCAATTATTCTGAGTCACACCAAAAACTACAGATGTTAAAAAAAAAAAAAAAAAAGAAAATCCTCAAAATACTAGAAAAGATATGCTGATCAGAACATTAACATTCTATAAAATAAAATGTATACCTTTCTCAAGGGATGACAAAACAGCTGTGCACAAGAGTATAAAGTAGAGAAACATTTTCAAGTTAAAAAATGGGGTATATGATCAAAATATCAGAACTAACAAAAAAGCATATAAATAAGCCTACTAATGTTTCCATAATGAACTGTGGCTGGTATTGGTAATCACAACATAGAACACTAGATTTGAATAAAATTAACATTTAAAAGTTCAGGATGCTGTTAGGACAAAAAAATTTAAATCGTTTTCATGTGTAGTTCATTCAGCAAAGACAACTAGCCTTGATGTTTATAAAAACGGGGAATACAGTCTTGTTCCAAATTACGTTTTGGACTTCCAAGATTTCCTATATCTGTTCTTTGAAGACAGCAATGTGACATCCATTTTCTTCAGGCCTAAATACCAGAACTTCATGGACCAGCTGTTGAATATTGCATTTCACAGTGTTTTCAGAGAACTCAACACAATACTCCTCTTAAATACAAAGTAGCTGCTTATGCCAGAAAGTTTTTTCGATGTTGAAACATTTTTATACCCATCACCAATCCTACATCTATGAAACATGTTTGCTAAACATGATAGAACAGATGGACTACCAGGAAAATGAAAATACCTTTCAGATTTTCAGAATATAAGTGGTTGCATTATACAATTAAATGACAAGTAAACCTATACATGGCCAAAAGCTCAAGATTTTCTCCCCTATTACCCTTGTCAGTTCCTTTATGAAAAGTTCAGTGGGTTGTTTCAATTCTTGAAGTTCTGAGGTCTTAGGATGAAAGCCAGTTTCAAAAAAAAAAAAAAAACAAAAAAAAAAACCAACCACCAACTGAAATGATTTCTAAACTAACACTGAATTACTGAGCATGTTAGAATTATTTAATTATTTTTTGCAGACAGTAACTGATGGGTGCTTTTTAAGAAGTAAAGATCCTTTCAGAAGAGGTGACACACTGAGCTGTCTAGCTAGGTTCTGAAGGATGCAGGCTGTGTAGCCCATCTTGCAACTGTAGCAGACCATCAGTTCACAGGTAACATGCTATACACGTTGTCTCATTTCTACTTGCGCATTTTTGCAAAACCTTGACAATCACATTCATATCGAACACTGATCCATTTTCTTGTTACACACCTGATTATCACTTAGTACAGAAATGGGACAAATTTAGAAAGATTCTCATCACTAAGAGACAGCCTTGTATCTAATTCCTCTAATTTTAAGGTAAGGGCTCAGAATACATGCATTCAAGGTGCCAAATATGTTCTTTACACTGCCAATTTACAAATAATGAACAAAGAACAAAAACTGTGTAAGAAGGAAGTATAAGAAAAACATGACCTGGCAATCTTCTACAGTATTCTATCTTACTGTTCTAATGCCTTAAATATGTTAAATAGAAAAACTCCTTTCTGGTTAAATATAATCTGTAGGTTCAAAGACATCATTCACTCAAGGTATGTAAAACAGAATAACTTACCTCAGCACATCAAAAAAAAAAAAAGACAATGACAAGACACTAAGGACTTGTGTACATAAATATCTTGCCATATTTCTTGCAAAACTCTTTAACAACTTAACATTAACACATACATCTAATGAAACCAGCTGGTGGCACTCTTGTGCCACTATTTTGGATTTAGTATGACAGTTGAGAAATACTACAAAAATCTTTTTTAAAAGCTTCCTTCTGTTCCTAAGAAACAAACGAAAACGAGGGAAATGTGAGTAAGCAGTGTCCAATAGAGAGCTATATGCTTGCAAAACTTTGTTGAGAAGATAACTACTATAGCTTGCATTTCAACTACATCAGTATGTTGAATTCTTTAGACTCCAGCTTAAAGAATTAGAATCCACTATTTTCAAAAGAGAACTCAAGGATTAAAAACAGTTTAAATATAATTTTTGTAATTTTGTCCCAAAGGGGGACAAAGATTGGAAAAGAGAATCAAATTTTTCTTTGCAAACTCTTTGAGATTATGTATTCATATGGAATGTATAAGAGCACACAATATAAAGTGGTGAACATCTAATTAAACAAATCCACTTTCTGCTTTCCTTTGCAATGGGGGTTGTTTAGTCTGGAGAAAAGGAGGCTGAGGGGAGACCTTATCACTCTCTACAACTACCTGAAAGGAGGTTGTAGCGAGGTGGGTGTTGGTCTCTTCTCCCAAGTAACAAGTGATAGGACAAGAGGAAATGGCCTCAAGTTGTGCCAAGGGAGGTTTAGATTGGACATTAGGAAAAATTTCTTCACCGAAAAGGTTGTCAAGCATTGGAACAGGCTGCCCAGGGAAGCGGTTAAGTTACCATCCCTGGAGGTATTTAAAAGACGTGTAGATGTGGCGCTTAGGGACATGGTTTCGTGGTGGACTTGGCAGTGTTAGGTTCACAGTTGGACTCGATGATCTGAAAGGACTTTTACAACCTAAATTGGAAAACCTATGATTCTATTCTATGATTGTATGACTGCCAAGAGCAATCATGCTTCAGAAAAAAAAAGTTAAGTATATTTTAAGTAGCTTTGCCCAATTAATAACTAGAAAATAGGCAATGATCAACTTAAAGACAACTAAAAAGCTTGACTATAATGATATACATGGTTACCTTACTGCACTGTTGAGACACTAATGAATTAAACTCAAGTCACTAATGTGATTTTTCTGTTGCAGGCAAATTGACACAACTATTGACATAAACTGAAGCCATATAAACATGTCATAATAACTTACAGGAGTCAATTCAGCTTCCTCTTCTAGAAAGTTAATGGGATGCTTGGACTGAGTGATGGAATGTCCCATAGAAACAGTAAAAATGTAGGAAAATGGGGAGGGTAGAATGCAAAAGGGGAAGAGGGGAAAGGGAGGGAGGAGAAAGAAAGTCTTTATTATCACTCAGAAGAGGGAAGAAAGAAGCAGTGATGACAATTAACTTAAGCAAAGGAAACAAAACTAGATTAAGAAGTTTCAGTATCCCTCATCCAAATTTCTCATGGACAAATGATCAATGACTTGAAGACAAGAGGAGATTCAGGCTCTCTCCCATGGGAAGGGAGAAGGAGATAGGATACAATTATGTTTCCGACCACAGTAAGAGGGGAAACAGTCAATAACCTCAGATAAAAGCACTGCAGTAAAACATCTGCAGGCACACACAACACACTTTTTCTACCTTTTTTGAAACAAATTGGAAAATAAACCCAGGTAACACTCTCTTTGCACAACCACTTGCTCACTAAGCCAACAACTGAGAGTTAGATTCTCTAAACACTACAAACAGAAAAAAACATACTGTCACTTTACAGAAGCTTATCTGCTTCCCATACCAGTAAAAAACATAATACACTCTGGTGACAATTACTAAGTATATATAAGAACAACTTCCACTTAGTAGAGATTTATCTTATTTCCAGTTGGTCATACTATTTTAGATGTCTGAGTGCCCTCATACTGTAATTAATTTAAAAAGAAATGAAGAGGAAGTATTTCTGTATTTCCATAATCTTCAGTAAGGGAAGGGGGGAGGGGAAGACAAGACATTTGTGACTCAGGACAAAATGTTCATGATAGTGACAAGTTTCTTAGTATGAAATTGTTAAGGGATCAAACATTGAATAGTGTGCTACTAAAAAGTGGAGTGCCTAAGATTTCCAGTGTGTCATCCAACACTTGCTCCTTTTCCTTCAAAGGTACAGAAGTATTTGTTTCAGGCATGTTAATTTTGGTAACTGAGTTACACAGTTAAGGTTTGACAGATGCAAAAGGGGTTACAGTTTATTCTTATCAAAACCTCAGAAAAGGAAAATAGACAGAAACTGAAGCGGCAGCATTAGATAATGGAGGTGTCTGATACTTCCACATATAAGATGTGTTTTCAATTGCTTATAAAAATTTTGACAAGATATAACCACTAAGACAGAAATTTTTCATGATAGGTTACTGTTATATGATGATTACTAGTCGTTTACATTAGACGAAGCATTTCCAAGAGAGGAAAGGAAGGTGCATCTCATTTAAAATATAGATGTTTTTAGAGACCTCTGCATGTCTGACCATGAAATAGATTATTGGCAGGGGCATCCTCAAAGACTTGCTTTGAGCTGTCCCATCGGAAGTTACCCAAATTTGTCTGACCATAAGCCTTTAGAATTAAAATGGTAGTCCATAAAGTCTCAGTGAAGTCTGGAGCATCACAATTAAAAAAACTCAAGGCTGCATACTCTCACAGAGCACTGCCCAGCCCTTCAACTGGACTGCACACTACAAACCTTGAGCAAAAGATTGGCTAAGTTTGAGAATGCTTGGCTCCGTGGTGGGAGAGTACAGCAGCCTTCTCGAAATTGCAATGCCTGGCTGCTGCAGAGCGTATTGGAGCCAGACACGGGAAGTGAGAATCTGGAGCTATTATTCTGTGCTCCCAAGCGGCCAACCCTCCTCCTGGAACTCGTGCAACTCCATTTCACTGGAGGCAACTGGAATTTCCTAACTCTAAGTGTTCAACTTCGCAACTTTAAAAAAAAAAAAAAAAAAAAAAAAAAAAAAAAAAAAAAAAAAAAAAAAAACAAAGAAAGAAAAAAAAAACAATCAGGACTAAAAAAAAAAAAAATATAAATTCACAGCAAGTATTTCTTAACTACCAGGGACGTTTATAACTTCATGCCAGTTCTGGCAGTTACAGTCTAAACCTATTGAAATTCGCTGCAATTTAAGAAACATGTCTGTGGACATTTCCAATTAAGAAACTGCTGCACTGTGTGCATGAGGTGCAGTATTCGCTAGTCCATGAGCCTCCCAGGTCAGGTTGTGATGCCTCCCTGTCGAACACAAGTTCCTTGGGACACAGCAGGACAGAAGGGATTGCAAAAGCTAGTAAACATTTCAGTTCAAGCTTAGTTTCACTACTGGTTTTCAGAAATTTAAGACTAAACTGCCACAAGAAAGAGGCAGTCCTAACCTTCCCCCAACCATGTGCTCTCACATCTCTTTTGTGGACAGCAGTGATTCTGACCATGTGGTCCAGTGGATCAATGAACAACTAATTCAGAAGGATTATTTTTCAGGGAGACCACAAGCTGATCCAAATCACTAGGCAGCTGCACAAACACTAATGGCAATACAAGATGGGGCAAGACTCCCCAATTCAGCAGTAGCATGGACCTTAATTAGCACAAACCAGACATGAAATCTCAAATAAAGTTTGTCTGCAGGGAGGAGGTTTCAAGCAGTGGAATTTTCCCAAAAGAAAAAAAAACCGTAACAAGCAAAAATAACTAAGATGGAGTATAATTTAATGGAAAATGGTTGTCTGATCTGTCCCAAAAGAGATGCATTAAGTGGAAAACTCAAGGAAGGAAAAAAAAACACCAACCCCAAACTTTAGTAAGACTAATTCACGTGTAATTGCATCAGTTAGAGAAAGAATATCACATACTTCATCCTGTGAAGGGCTCTACCTGCAGCACAGAAAACAAGACATCAAAGCAGCTAAGAAACCTAAGGAATAAAAGTACACGTAGCTTTAATTGGTTTTGTTTGAATCTGTTGCTTTTTACACTAAGTAGTAACTGTGTAAAGTAACATTTACTTATATGTCTGTTGACTTCTAAACTATGAATCAGTCCTAAAAAAAAAAAAATTACTGTAGACATCAAATCATCCAAAGATCCATCACTAGAAGAGAATAGGTATACACAGCTGGGGAGTTAAAAGTCACAAATCTATGGTTAAAAGCAGATAAGCCATATGAAAAAAATTAAATGTGCATTCATAAAGCAAAACACTGATGTGGCTGGTCTAAAATCTTGAACAACTTTTACAAAGATGAGACTAGTAAATGTCCAAACAGGAAACTGTAGCCAAGACTGTAAATTCGGTTAACTAAAAATGAAGACTTTTCTTTGTATTTGCAGACTTTTATTATACTATAACAGACTAAACAGCATGCACAAACTGACATAGCTAAAAGGCCAGTTCTCAGTTGCTTCTTCAGAACATGAAGCCTCATTTTTTTGGGTTCAGGCTCCTTTACAAACCTGACAAACCCTAATTTTCATCCTGTAAGCTAGAAGTATATGCAACTGAAGAAAATGGCATAAATTCTTTTCTCCTCTTAAGCATTTAATGTTCCACAATCAGCTGCTGTGTTCTTAATTTTTGTCATCTGTTCCAAATTTGATTTTTGGCAACCTGAAGTAAGGACAAACAAGTAATCTGTTGCTAATTTCCTACAGATGTAGTATTTCTCTTCCCTAATCTAATTAGATGCTGCAGAAAAAGTAAAGGAATTTGTCTTGGTTTTAAGTGGACTGGTGTACTTACAAAGAAATTGGCTGTTTTAAAAGCTCCATTAATTAATCATACCTTGTAGAGCAATATCTTCACTGGAAACTGCAACCGAAGTATAAAAGTCCCTGCAGTGCTTTTGACAAAATTTGGTAAACACCGTAAGGCAAGAATTCTCATTTCTCAACTCACGTCTAGTGGCTTGGTCCAAGGCTGCTTCTTCCGAGAGGTATGTTGCCTAGATTTACTTGGTCATTGATCTATTGTTATTTTGTCTCTTGCAGATGAATCTAGTAAGAGTTCCAACCTCTGAGCAACCATTTTCTTTGTTTGTCTGTATCAATGATACAATTTTTTCTCAATAAATCCTACCATAAACACACGTATTTTTCTAAAGTGCTGTGGAACCAGCATGAAAGCAGAGAGATTTATTTTAAAATGTGGTTATTTACACAGCATCCAATTCAAACTGTCTTCTACAACTGATGAAATCTGCGATAGCGACTTCTCTAATCAATGCTTGTAAAGAGGCAGAAGGGGAAGCTAAAAGGATAAAAAAGGTCACTGGACTGCACACAACTTCCATCAGCAACAGCAGCTGTTCTACTGATAGCATTACTAATCAAAACAGCACATGTACATACACACACAGAAGCCTAACCACTTTAAGAGGGTACCAGCTCAGCTGACTACCACTGCCACTAGCTCACATTCTTTTCTTGTAATAGGCAAGAGTCTACTGCAACTGGAAAGTGAAGGCTGATGAACCTTGAACTGTGTGCCTTCATCTTAAAGAGTCAGAACAGCTGGAGAATAGAAACCATCAAGTGTTTGGTATCTCCAGAAGAAAACAATGGAAGAAAGGCCAAGCACACTGTAGGCAAATTCTAAGTGATATAGTATAACTTCGCTGGCAACAGTCATCTCACTACTGCCACATGCAAGGGGCTAGCAGGAAAGTTTCTGAAGAAGCAGTTTTAACTGCAGATAAATGTATTCGGGATAGCAGAGTTTGAGTAATTCAGTTGCTTGTCCACAAAAGACTCCAACATCACAGAACAACCAGAAAGAACAGCATTTAGGCATAGACAACGCCTTTAGTGTTCATACTTAAGATAACAAAATATACCATAACTGTAACTTTTGAGGTGATACCAGCTTTGCCAGCCAGCTGTGTCAAAGAAGTATCATACAGTCCATTTTCCTGTTCCTTCCAGGGAGGGAACTTTTAAGCTTGTTCATCAGTGTGAGGCAAAGTTGACAGGCAATCTCAGAAGATAAATATATTCTTACATGTTTTATGGTTCCTGCTACACTTTAATTAGTGACCTCTCCTATGAGGAAAAAAGTTACAGGGTAAATTTTAAATTCATGGCTATGAAGTAAGTTGGAGACACTGATCAGAGAACCAAGATTTATTATAAGGAGAACGTTTAGGTTCTCATTTTTCTTTCACATATTTTAAATCTATACACCCCAATTTTTAAAACCTACCATTCCATGCATGTGCAGTAATTTAAACTTTTAGAACGTCTCCCTTGGATTCCAATTCAAAATTCTTACCAAAAAAAAAAAAATCCTTTCCCATCATTTGCTTTGCAGATTCCGTAAGTATAATGTGGAAAAAAAGTTTAGGTGCTAGTTTTGCAGGCATTGGGAAGAGTGTATTACTAATCTTTGGATTCTAGTGCATCATATGACGAAAACTGTTTTACTGTCATACATAAGCCTCATGATGAATAGCCAAGCACATTTGATTACCAAAATACGTAAGTATTGTTTATATTTCTTAAACTAATATGTTTACCACAGAGGATGTTTTGAAAGCCTCCAAAAATCTGGCAAGTGAAGAGTCATTTTACATGTATTTCAAGAACATTTGAAAACTGGACAGCTCACACTTCTTATGCCAAGAAAATTGAAAGCCAAAGTAATGCTTCAAGATGATAGACATGCACAATTTTCCTTTACTGTTGACTTATTAAAAAACACTTTGTGACTAATAATCAGAAAAAAAGGAAGAGGAAGAGATGGTCTAATTGTGTTTCAAATTAAGTCTTTCCATTGACTATTTTCAGCTTAGGAAAAGGATAACTGGAAACATTCCAGAATACACTTAGTGTACAAAACTAAGGACATAATAGAACTTGCAGAAAATGAAATTAATTTGATTTTTTTAGGAGTCTTTAGAATAAACACAAAACAAATGTTTATTGCGTATCTGTGACTACTCTTACAAATCGGAGACTAACATCCCTCACATCTGCTAACCACACAAACATGAAACATAAGGAAAACTACTCAAACCTTAAGCTCCCAAAATACAAGAGCCAATAATGCTCTATTCCTCCAAGAGCTAAAATAGACCACAACTGTTCTTTAAATCACCTACAAATAATATGTGAGGTTCAGCAATCCAACTCTATTTTAAGACACTGTTGCCTACCAAAGACCATATATATTATGGGTTGATTTCTCTGCAGACAGAAATAGTTAACTGCATTTTCATACAATGTAACATTTAGTAATCGCACATAAAATACGACCTACAATAACAACTTTAATGGGTAGAAAAGCTTCTGTGTTATACCACGGTGTAGCAAGTGACGACATTATTATTTTAGTGACGACATATCCATATAAGAACGAAGGCAAAATAGCTATGGAACACAAAGTTTGTCTTTCCTTACACCCACTTCAAGTTTTCCACTTTAACCCACAGGAGTTACTAGCCAATACAGATTTGTCTATGTGTGCTGAGCTTACATTACAACTATTACTAACTGTCATGCCCCCAAATGCTCCCTTGTTTTCCCCAAAAGAAACGTTCATGTATACTGTCACCTCCTCTGCCACGTGAAGCAAAGAACCTGTAGTTTTAATGCACTGGCAGTCCCCTATCATGATTTCTGGGAGACAAGAAGGGCAATCTTACTGATGCCTCAAGCATATCACTCCTGAAGTAAGAGACACTGAGATCTAGAGGGAGACCTACAAAATCAGCTGTAGAAAACATCCTGCCTTTTTAAAAATAAAGAAATGCAAAATTCAAGTTTTTCTTGTGCTATGCAAGTCACAAAGGTGATTAATTCAAGAAAATCATCTTTTTAGCCTGAGACAAAAATGCAATATTGCCTACTTTCTACATTAAAAAAAAAAAAAAAAAAAGAGATATCAACATGAGTAACAGTCAGGGATCCAAAAAACCCAAAAATAAGCCTTGTCATGCCACAGAAAAGAAAATGATTGACAAACAAACAACAATATAATCAATGATTGTCACAGGCTGGCTCCAACACTTAGGCCTACAGCAATAATGCAAAGGTTTGCATTTTAACTTTCCAAAGAGAAAAGGACACATTTCCATCTACCTCTGTTTTGCTTCACTCAATACGAATCTCCAACAAAAATATACTGAACACCAACTTTTTATACAAAAAGAAAGTTTACCTAAACTGTCACTTATTCATTTCTCACCATTTCAAATAAAGATTTAAATCTAAGCGTGACCTTGATAAGTTGATCATTAGACAGACAAGCCTGCATCATTCACTCTTTACATCAGATGAACTTTTGCTGCAGATGGGTAGAGGCATGCTTTCAGCACAGCTCATTCAAATTAGTGTTAATTATTGATTAGAATAAACTCAGCTTGTTCCAGCTTTCTCCCATAAAAAAGAACATGCATATTAGTACAACTGACTTTTGAACAGGCCAGATTTCTGTTTCAGAGAATATTTCTACAAGACAGCTTCTAGTTTAAGTTCTTTAAATTCACCAGAACATTTTCCCCATTTCCTCACACAAGTCACCAGCACTTTCAATGTTCCCCAAACTGCCTGTTTTTACAGATAAGTTTCCTTTGTGATTCAGCAACGCCAAGGTTCCAAAATCCCAAATGAACATCTGCTATTGCTGTATCCCAGCCTAGTTGCTTTTCTGTGTTGTGCATTGCTTCAAAGAGTTCTCCCTGTCATATATTAAACCAGAATATTTAGTAGCAGCAAATTACTGGTCTAGTATAGCTCCAGATAGGCACTCAAATTGCTGCATGTGTTTCAGGTATTAAGTGTACTGTAACAGGAATGTAGTCTTGTCAGTTGTACTTTCTTTTTTCCACAGCTGTGTGCTCCTCAGATTTAGACTAAAAGCAATATATGAGATTTACTTAGAATAAAAACACTAACTATAAAACATTAAAATCCATGACTGGCTTCGGAGGAGGAAGAGATGGGGAAAGCCCTTAAAAAAAAAATAGTAGTACACATTCTTTAAAAAGATTCCTTGCAGAGAGAAACAAAAACAGAGAAAGAAGTAGCCACAGCATGTGCAGTCCATGCAAAAGCAATCTTAATCTTTAATGAACCCCACTGCACTAAAGATGTTTAGCTAGGAGTGTCAGCATGGGGGGTGGGAAAGGAGGGGGAAAAAAAAAAAAAAAAAAAGTTTGGGGAAAAAAAAAAAAACAAACCAAACCAAAATCTTGAATTAGTGACACTCTACCTCAGTGATTGGTTGCCCTTGTGATGTCAAGTCCAGTTCCTGAGGTCTCGTCACCTTATCAATATCCAAGGAGTCCATGCTGGAAGCTGCAGAGGTTATGCTGGAACGGGAGGAGTTACTGATTGAGCGCACTTCAGCATCACTCACTGTGCCAGCAGACGCTGTCCTCCTGTGCTGAGCAGTAACTACTGGTTTGGTGTCTTCTGCAACAGACTGTTGGGCTGCCTCATCCATGCTCAAAGAGGCCTTCTCTAACTGTGCAGTGATGTCATCCAAAGATACATTGGCATGTGATGGTTTAGTCACCTTACCAGATGAGGAAGATAATCCTTTCATGCTGCTGTGCTTAGTAGAAGGTCGGCTAGCAGGTGGCTTCTGAGCTTTGGATTCTGTGGCAAGGCGTTTCACTGCAGCATTATTTGCTGAATGAGACCCAATGCTGCTGAGCTCCTGCTCTATGGAACAGAGATCAGCCATGAGGGCATCTAGATCCACAGTCTCCCCCTGATTCAGGGCTTCTGCAACAAACAAGAGTTTTCAGTGCATGCAGAGTTACTTCATTTGTCTGTGAACTCTTCACTTTGTGTTATCAAATTTAACAGTTAGGGTAAGGGAGCAAAGGAAGCTGTATTTTCTTTTCCCATCTGTATTGCAAAATCTCTGCTCACTGCTAAGCAGGAATTTATTTGCACTACTACTCCTGACCAGTCTAAAAGCAATTAAAAAAAAAAACCCACCAAAAACTATTTAGGTTACATACATTTGCCAACAGAAGGAATCTATGAATGTTCAGATTACATTTGAAAAGTTTAAACGGCTGTCCTATGAACAGAATCTAAAAATACATTTGTATAATATCACACCTCAACTTTTCAAAAAAGCATAGGTGTTTTGCTAAGCATTTTCTGCCAAAGCAATGCCAGGTATGTGACACTGCTTTAAAGGCTTCCCATATTACAACCAGGGGAAGCTATTTTAAGACAAGGAAAAACATTATTTTTGTTTAATGTGAAAGCATTCTGTAGCTATATTAGAATCATAGAATCATTAAGGTTGGAAAAGACCCCTAAGATCATCGAGTCCAACAGTCAACCCAACACCACCATGCCCACTAAACCATGTCCCTAAGCGCCTCATCTACACGTCTTTTAAATACTTCCAGGGATGGTGACTCTACCACTTCCCAGGGCAGCCTGTTCCAAGGCCTGACCACTCTTGCAGTAATGAAATTTTTCCTGATGTCCAGTCTAAACCTCCCCTGGCGCAACTTGAGGCCATTTCCTCTCGTCCTGCATCCTATCCCATGAAGCATGATGATCTTTCTTCCCGTTTAACAGATACACATCAATTCATTCTCTCATGAGACCAGATCCCAGAATGTGTATTTCTGTACAAACACTAGACTGAGTATCTGACTGTGTCAGATACTAGGTGCTATAAAAGATACTGCTTTAGGACACTCAAAATTCTTTGCCATCAGAAAGCAATGCCTTCAGCAAACATTTTCTCACTTCAGCTAGAAGTGTATTTAAACGCTTTTATATTTTACAATGTTCGTATTTGTAGCTGGAACAGGTTTTTTTCCTAAACTAATATTTGAGAGGGTAAATAATTCAACAAACCATTCAAATTGTACATGGAGAAGCGATATGAGAAGTTGGCAAGATTGGTTTCCTGACGGAGGGGTGATCTCTTCACTGGTGCCACAGGCTTGTCTGTATCCAAACTCTGAAAAAGACAAGAAAAAGGGCAGAATAAAGTTTGACAAGGAACTGGACAAGCAAATCTTCAAGATGAATGAAAATTAATTTTCTCTAAGAGAAATTTTTCAAAAACTCCTGCCATATAAAAAAAAAATATCCCTTTTTCAGGCTTTAGACTGAAAACATACATCACCATACCACAGAGATTTAACTTCAGCTATTCAACTGAGAAAGATGTTAAACATATTCTGTTTTTTTGTTAGAATCAAAAGGTCGGAAGCATATTCCAAAAGCGTTTTTAAGTGGTGTTACATACTAGCTCATTTTGAAACACGGATAGCTGGCTTACCTCTAACAAATTCTCTGCAGCGAATTGCACAAGTATCTAACTAAACACATTCGAACTGTGGCACCCTCTCTAAAAAATGCATCATTAGCTTATGAGCATAATCATGGCTAAGCACACAAATGCCTTCAACGAAGAATTCCGTTTTATTAAAAGGGATTTTAAATTGGCTAAATTCAGACATTTTTCTCAATAAGCCTTTCCTGTGAAAAATGTTAAATTGTGAAAGCAAGCCCCAGCCAGTTTACGTAGGATAATTTTTTTCAGAAAAACTAATATAGGTTAAAAAAAAAAAAAGAGACAAGACATTTTTCTACCCAAAACATTGAACTGTTATGTTATGAAAGCTAATATGGGCATGATATTATAATAAATAATAGCATTTTTGTAAGGAGCAAGCAGTAGGGCACTATGATCCAGCTGGTGACCCAAGAGGTGCATGACAGGGTATGGAGTTGCTGCCCTTGGAGTGACAAGTGTTACACGGGGAATCAAGCTCTTGCTGTCGCTGAGGCTTGACAGGCCTGCAGAGGGTTTGAATTTAAGCAATGCTTGTACTGATAGAGCTTTCCTGAAGATATGCTTGTCTGAAAGAAAAGCATCTTCTAGCTCTAGCAGAACAAAGTTTCTCACCTAAGCTTTTTATTTCCATTTTCTACATCTTTACTGAAGCCTTTGTTAAAAATCAAATGCACTATATTTTTCCCCTAATATTTATTTTTGCTGAACTCCCTTCTCTCCTCAAAGGAGAGGCTCGAGTTTGGCTCGAATTTAAAAAAAAAAAAAAAATCACTTTATTAGGAAGTCATTCACCACTTAATGAGAAGCCAGTGATGCAGCCTTGTGAAAAACCTCACCTCTGATGGAGCTTACATATTGTCCCACACAAAATAGCTGGGGGGGACGGGGGAGCTGGAATCTACCTATAACCATAATAATAGTAATCTATCTAGAGGCAGCAGTGAAACCGGAGACAGAAGAGGCAAGTTAGGGCTTATTCCTTCAGACTGAACCCATAGACTGCCACAAAAGATTTCCTGTAAAGCAAATATACTCTGGTTAAAAGCATCTAAAATGTGTTTTACTGAATTTAATAATAATTAAATTATTTCACATCCTTGGAAACACATGTGATACGCTTTCACTATTATCAGAGCACATTCTCCATAACACATTATGATGCTCAACTAGCAGTTTGGAGAACAGTTTGGTGCAACAGCACCAAAAGCTTAGTTCTGAATGATCATGAGAAGCAAGGTAAGGTTTCCTTCATTTAACCTGCACCACAGAGGAGGATAACTAGAGCAGGATAACTCTGCATGAGTGCCAAACACTGCTCACACGTGCTGCAAATTTTATGACTACATTTTATAATGCTTTTATTAGCCCAAGAGTTAAAGAGGGCAAAGTGAATTCAAATGATCTCATCGGCATCTTAACAATTACAAATCTTCTAAAAAGCACTTCCATCCGGAAAGGAATCTGAGTCTTACTTTCAATCCCCCCAAAATAAACACTTAGGAAATCTAAAAAGGCAGTTAAAGTTCAAGGAACTTGGGGACAAAAAAATCCTTTCCTCCTACTGCTCTTGGAGTCCAGCTGATAAATAGCAACAAATGCTGAGACTACAGGAGAATGCACTTTGGAGCTCATTAGCTCTAATCACCCCCCTTTATTGGGACTTTATTGGAACAGCTGCATCAAGACACAATCACTTACCAAACAAATGAACAGAGACACAACTAACTGCATTAACTTGTTTATACAAAACCATATGAGGTCATTCAAGGTTTTGGGGGAAATGTCATTTCTCAGTAGTCACAAAAGACAGAAGTGCCACTGTCAGGTTATGTTGCAGACTGTGTTGTACAGCAATATGAAAGTGAGAAACAAGTGCCAAAAGAAGATGTCCTATAAGCTGCCTTTCTGATGCCGAAGAGTACTCTGGAATAATGGTGAGTCCTCTAGGGTGTATCAGGGCACCTTACGATGTCGTCAGTGGCAACATTCACAATTTCTTGTTCCTTACTGCTGTTCAAGTGCAACAAATAAAGGCTGTCATAGCTGAACAATGTCCAGTCATATGTTTGAAGATATAGCCTACCTCTAGCCAGCTGAAGTCAGTGTTTCTCTATATACATGAGGACAAAATACCAAATCCATAGTTGTCAGAAGGAATTGTACGTGAAAAGTGAGTTTAACAACTTTGAGATGGGGAAAACAAGGCAATTTGGAAACCTTTAAAGAATAATGAGCTGGTCACATGCCACAGTCTACCTTGCTGCAACTGGCAGTGCTAAGTAGTTAGCATCCGATTGAAAAGAAACATGTAATACTTCTAAAGAATTACTCTGACATAATTGAATCCTCCCTAACCTGTGTGAGTTTGTCCAGTTCCCCCAGCCAGGCCCCAAACATCTTGTCCAGATCCTGATCTTCCTTATCACTATCTTCTTCTGCACCATGGTCAAGCTCTTCATCTGATAATTGCTCCATCTGAAAAAAATAAAAGTTTGATACTCAAATTGTATCAGAGTCTAAGAAAACTGATGTCAGCTACTAAGTTTCTGAAAAAGTGTTCTGAAGTCAAAGCACATGTCTGTCCACAAGCTTTATAAAAATTGCATACATTCACAGTTTATTATCCTGCTCACAAGTAAAGAATTAGTGTGAAATCTGCAATGGATGATTACAAAGCCATTCTTGCAGCTCACTTTTGTCAGAACCATGCAGAAAAAGATGAAGAACAGAGTCCACAATATTTAATACACCATCAGAAATTATTTCATGCTAGCCTTGCACGTGCATTCATTGCCAGCTATTGTTGGCAAAGTCTATTGACTTTACATTACAAAAATTCAACTCTTGTCCAAGGAATTCAGCTGACCACAGTTAAGCGACACCATTCAACCCACAGGAAGTGCAGTCTCACTGCACTGCAAATAGCTGACTACACATCCGTAAACAGAAATGCTTAAACAGGCCACAGAGAACACCAGCAATACATCCCTTGAGACAGTTTAAATCTTGGACGCTGTCCAGATCACTTCAGTGATACTGCACAATTTTTACCCAACAAAGAAACTCCTCCCTGGAAGCAGAGAGTCATCACTACAGCTATCAGACCCGCCTTCATTCAACAAATTTGAGTGACCAAGATAAAGACTTAACATCCTCCAAAGGTTATCTGTTATTACCTCAAAGGAAATTAATCTTTTGTTAAACAAGCCTCTATTCTCTTCCCCAAACATGTCCTCCAAGCCCCTTATATGGAGTTAAGACACACATGCCTTCCTGGGTACATCCACACTGTTAAACCCAAGATTTGGTTCAGAATGAAAATTTACATACTTGGGAGGAAAACGACACAGGCAACAATTTGGGAGTGATGAGGCACTACAGAAGAGTAAATCCTAGAGATGTGCTATGGAATGTCCAGAGAGACATGAGAACAGATCGCCACCAAGAGCTACACAAAAAATTCATGGTGTGCTGTACAGCTTGATTTGGTCAAGTCATGGGCTACATAGTAATTTACTACATAGCTTTCAGAAAGCACCAGTTTACATTTCGTAGATTTAAAAGCAAAACTTTCTAAATGCTAGTTTTCAGGAAAAGACAAATCTTGGTCTGAAAGACATCACAATGTTGCAGAGTTAAACTGATGAGAGAGGTTACGAAAGATGATAAAGGTGATCTCAGAGAAAAACTGTTCAATCCGGTTTTGACTTTATATGACAATAGTTCATGCAAAAAACCTCCATGATTTAAAAATAGCCTTTCCTTCTGTTTATATATTGCTTATATTTCACTTTACCTTGATAAAATAATCATGGAACAGAAGACTTCAGAGGTGATCTACAATTCTGAGGTTAGCAGAAGCCAATGCCTCCCACAGACGCAAGATACTGCCATCCAGTTGCTCTAGGCAAAGCCGCTTCAGTCTCCTACTGAGATTTTACTTTTGTGGGAGAGCACAATGCAGCTGCTTACCTTAAAAGAGGCAATAATATTAAAGCTAACCTGGCATGGCATACTGCACCGAGCAAACACTGAGCAGATTAAATTCACCATCTGAACCTCATTTCTTCCAACACTTGTTTTGAGTCCTGTAAAGTATTTCTAGCACTCCACGGAAGGGAAGGAAAGCTCTTCCTAAAATCTAAGAGTGATGCTGAAATCCAAAAAATGCCAATATGCTTTTGTAATAGAGCTGCATCCTTCCATGAAGACTGCACCGGTTTTTATGTTCTGTAAGTCAGGCGTACCTCCCCCTGCAAAGTTCCTCTCCATGATGTTACCTGAAAGCCCTCCTACATACAGAAATGGAGACAGCAGGGTAGCAGCAACTCATACTCTGCCTGAACTTCTGTAAAACAAACAGAAGCTGGATTCCACTTTCACACCCCTTCAAAGCTTTGCTTTACTACTCCTTAGGCTTTTACATATTGTAAATTCAAGACAAAACACATTATACTTAAGACGACATGGTCAAACTGCTGTAACACTGTTTGCATTCGACAACATACCATTTCCCAATGTCTAGATACACTTGAAATAAAGAATTTTCATTTGAAGGCTAAGGGAAGCTATTAAAAGCATGCCTTAGGAAATATGCCTATGAACTGGCAAATCAAATAAATGGAAATTGTGATATAAAACAGACCAAGCTCAGTATTTACAGATACTTTACACTGCTAGCCTTTCCCTCTTTGAGGTGTTTTTGCCACTTACTCTACAGTTAGATGGGACTTGTTTTGCAGAGCACTCGTTCTATGGCACTGTTCATAACTCATCCTTTCATTAAGAGAGGAGCTTGTTCTTTTTACTGATATTTCTGAGGATCTAAGCTGTGGAAAGAAACCAGCATTCTCAATTTCTCATAAACTGTTGCTTTAGCTATTTTAACTTGGCGTCAGAGACACTGCTTCAGTTCCAGTTACTCTGAAGACAGAATTAGCAGCCTAAAGAAAACTTGTACAAGTAAAGTACTGTTGTGTCAGCAAGTCTGGCACTAAACCCTGTAGTATTTGCCAGCTCCTTGCAGTCCCCACCCAAGCTTCCTAATGTCAGCTGCATTTCCTATAAGCCTGTCAACGTTTGCTTGCAAAAGGCACACAGAGGATAGTGTCTAGCTTAAGAAACAGCTAATATTAACTTGCTAGTTCTGTAAAAGGGATCTCTCTTAGCACAAGCTCCACTACTGGAAGAAGATATCCCACAGGACATTAATTAAAGGATTAATTCAATAAATTAAGGCAGAGACAAAATGCTCAGAAAACATTATCTGAACTTTTTGACATAAGAAAAAACAGTAACAACTCAGAGTGCACATTCCAATTTTGAAATTTTCCTTTTTACAACCATTTTTTTGTTGTTGATCACAGCAAACATGCACCATACTTTAGCTAATCATGACCTAACTGGGAGTTATCACACCTTTCTATGAATATGACATTTTTATTTATAACAAGAAAGAAAAATGGCATAAGTTTAAGGGTTGGGGGAGTGGGGTTTTTCTGTGGTTTTTTTTTGTTTGGATTTTGTTTTTTGTTTTTGTTTTTGTGTTTGTTTTTTTTTTAAAGGAGTCATTTAGAACTCAATTAGATCTAAGAAATAGAAAAGGAATAATTGTTCTAGTGTGACACCATAAAGTAAGCCACTTACATTCCCAAAGCATTTGCAGGGTAGCAGAGTTTAAGTAGCTGTTGCTTCTGCTTAGCTCATACCAGGTGATGTGCCAAAGTAATTTTAGGATTCAAGTTATTTTTCAACCCTTCACCTTCTACTCTGTTCAAGTGTATGTCAGAATAGAACTTAATGAAAATGAGCAGCATCATTCTGGGATACCTAGATAAAATAAGGTACCAATATGGTATAGTCTTCCATATGCAAGTAAGGCTTCCTGCACTAAAGTGTGGCTATGTACTATTTAATTACCCACTATGGACTGCATCAGTCAATTTTATCTGTTTGAAATGCTATTTAAACAGGCAGACCCATAATTGCTGTAAGTCAACTGTCTAGTTTCCCAAACAGTTCATTAGGTTTGTTCACCTTCAAATGCACGAAGCACAGTATTCTAACATTATTTTATTAAAAATTACTGAGGCTTCCATTAGACGTCACCAGTTGCAACATTTAATCATAACCTACTACTTTAATTACACTTTAAGGAAAAAAACTTACCAACAATTTAGGAAAAAGAAACATTTACTCTTTCAAGCTGATTCTTATGCAAGCCATTGTAGCTTTCAGTATGCCAGGACAAGCATGAAATGATGTGATATCAAAACATGTGAGGGAAGATGAAAAGCCCCAAAACAAGGCTTCAAATATACCATTTTGACATTTTCAAGAAAAGACACCATGGCAGAATTCTGAAACTAACAAATTGCTGTCATTAGAAAGCAACATCTTTGGGACAGATCTTTGGGACAGAAGTAAGTTATATTCCCTGAGACCCCATTCTACAGACTTGCACTTTGAGATGGTAGTTCCTACCTTAAATCAACCCAGTTCAATACAAGAGGAAATTTTATTATATTAACGATATTTCCTTATAATGAAAACACTCTGCACTGAAAAAAAGTAGTTGTAAAAGACTTCAGGATTTGTCTACACCACACTTGATTAATGATGGAAAGATTATCAGAGAAACAAAAATAAGAATTCTGAGTCCAACTGGAAACAGCAATGTGTTTAAAGGGTGAGCAACAAGAATGTGTTTATTCACTATAACTTCAGAAGCACTGTAATAAGCATTTTGAATTAGAGATGCTTAAGTATGTTCAAAGGCAACTGACAGCATAAAACCCCACAATGAAAACAAACCATCTTTCTTTCAGGCAACTGATGTTTTCACCCCCAACCTTTCTTATTATTTAAACATAAGCTTGTACAAGCTCATGCTTGTTACTGAACTAAGGATTTTCTTCCTAAAAACAACTATGGAATTTATTACGAATCTATTATAGGGATGCAGTAGACAATACACAAACGTTCAAAACACCATCTGAACAAGTAACTGGATTTCTGCATTTTAAAATCTAGCCTCAGGAACCAAAAGGAACTATATAGCGTACTCTGGTTTGGAAAACATACTCTGTTTGGTGCTGGTTTGGAAGTCAGAGTTGTTCTTCCATTTGTGATCATCCATGTGTCATCATGCCAGTATCCACTTCTGTTTAAGAAATTGTGTATGACAGAACACTACAGTAGCATACCGTACGAGCACATAAGCATAGTGTACACACATAAATACAAGAGTAAGATTCTAGCAGGTTTTCACCTCTAATACTCGTTCACCTGACTGCTTAAAGAAATGAGGTTACTTAGAAAAAAACTGAAATGCTTTCACAAAACTGACAGCCAAAGCTCACATCCACATTTCTACGCATTTTCTCGAAGTTCTGGTAAATAATGAAAGGTAGTTGAAGCACATAAATTATTTGTTTCATATTAATACTCTGTCTGCATGACAGGGACCAATCAAATCCAGCATGTTTTTCAGTAAAAAATACGAAAGTCTTATGCTATAACTGACACTAACATTTCTCCTTTGAATTTAATACCGCAGCACACTAGGCCAACGATACAGTGCAGATCATTTGCTTTAGTATTTCCATGTTTCTTCTTAACAAGCATAAAATATTCTGAAATTAACTACTCCTGAAAAAGATATTTGGAGGGGGATTAGAAAGTTATGGGAAATTCTTTGTGCATTATCCAATATCCTATAACCCAGTTTACGTTAAGAGTAATCTAGATGAAAACCTGAAGAAAAGAGCATTTGTTTTCTTTTAGCTTCACATAGTACAGGTACTAGCTGAATACATCCTACAGCACACAGACATTTCAACGCCTCTCAAATTCAAAAACTGAGGTACAAATCTGTCAGCCAAAAAATTCAAATTCAAAACATCCCAAATAAAAATCTTATGTCAAGTGAAAGCCTCCTTCAATATAATATTTTGAGCCAACTTTGACTTTTGTTTTTCTTTTTTTAAACCATGCTTCAGACAATAGTTTTCCAGGCTGGTAGTCACACAACATGGTGAAAACACATTGAATGTCTGATAAAAGATAAAGCTTCGGCCACTTCAGTAAAAGCAAAGAGACACCTTTTATAACCCATAACCTCATATGTTTCTGAAATTACTCAGGCAGTAATTTTAATAGTTAAAATTCTGCATTTATGTATTATACAAAGATAGCATGGGTTGCCAGATTTTAAAAACCAAATAATGTCTGTGCACTCTTTTATACCAGTGAGAGAGGTAAAACTCTTTATGCAATACAGCTTTAAAATGGAAGAATATTGAATCTATGCCTTGGACACATGAAGAGACTCATATACTCAGAAGTGCTGTGGGTGACCTCTTGAGGTCCTGGACAGCAATATCTATCTGCCTCAGAGTAAGACCCAAGAAAGAAATAGTTGCACCTAATCACACATCAATAGACTGAAGATATAATTAAGATGTATAAAGCATTCATAGTTACTAATATATTTCAATACTGGGTCTCTGGATTATCAAGGAATGTGACAACCTTTGATCCAAGTCTACTACCTATTTCCTGCCCTTCTTTCTCCCCCTCCCCAACTCATTAAGGATGTTTTCTTTACATCAACACATTATCTGCCACAATTCAATTGATCTGTCCTGTCAAACTCAACTGCATTCCAACTATCAAGGAAGCAAGAGACTCAGCATTACTTTGAAAAATTTACTTTATTTAATTCCTTACTTATTTCTGAAAATAAACTAATTAGTAGCAATTTGGAAATAGGGTTGGCAAAAAGGAATGAACAAATGTTTACGCACATGGGTTCTTCAAGCTGTTCTTCAAAATTAAAACAGGGCATTAGACTTTAGCAATAAATCCTATTCTTCAAACATAGGAAGTCAGGAGCAGAACATGAAATGTACAAGACTTATTCAAAGGAATTGGGAGAAGGAAGAAAAATAATTACAGAATACATTAAAAAAAATTTTAAAAAGCAATATGTAGTTTGAGCATATTTCATTTTCAAGCCTGTTACTTTATATCAGGCAGCTGGTCTGGACTGCAGAAATCCAGCAAGTATGAAAACCAGGCATCCTCACTATAAGGCCTTATTCTCAGGTTTAACTGGGAGGTGCAAAACTGGACAGCCCACAATATTCCCTCCCTTACCCACCAATCTGTGTGACATGAAAGAATGTATCTTTGAAACCACAGCAAAGAAATCTTTGTGTCTGAAAATGCATGTTTTGAATTGCAGACAGGCTAGACTTTCAATATAAGATCAATTAAAAGCTGCTGAAAGTAACAGTTATTCAGTCAAACATACACAGCATGATTTCTAACGCTACTCCTAAAATTAAGCACATGCCTGTACAAGAACTTGCCTTTGCCTTTAGCTGTTTGTATTTTAAGCCCAGTCAAACAACAACCTTTTCACTAAGCTCTTAAAAATATTTTTCTTTACATTATCTGTAAGTTTGTAGTATAAATATTTATAGCAACATGAGTGAACACATAACTTACATAAATATTAGCAACTGCTAATGAAACAATTGTTTGGAAAAACAACTGGAAGAAGAAAAAAGTCTTAATCAGATATCAGATGGTAACATCAAAGCAAACTGCCTCACTGTTCCTGGAATCCCCCAAAATACATCAGTGCTGTATACAGTAAATACAGGTTTTCTAAAGCTCAGTGCTGTTCATGAAAGCACTGTTATGCCTTTCAGATTATAACAGGCTGTTCAACAACTACCCCCAGAGATTCTAACCAGGAAAGTCAAACATGCCACAGTTGCTCCCTGGTCTTCCACAGATTCAGCACAAAATCTTTAGAATGAAGCAGTGTGTTAAGCAGGGATATGACAACACAGTACTCCTCACAGACAATACAAATACGAAAGAATAAAGCTCTTTTTGGCTAGCAGCATGAAGAAATAGAAAAACATGATTCTCCATATTCACATCCATTGCAGCTACTGACTCCCTTTGTATTTAATCAAAACTTGTACATCCCCCCTCTAACTCTAGTTGACACAAGCACCCACAATCTCCTGAAATAAACAAACTGAAAATACTAGAATGTTTACTTCATTATCTTGATTTCTAACAAACAATGGGAAATACTTCTGATGTGCCACAGCAAAACCACCCCAAAATACCCACCTGCCCACCCCTTCTTTGTTTGAAAGCTTGAAGAGACAAGTAAAATGCAAAGTGGATCAAGCAGAAGTCTACCCTATACTCCACGGGGTTGGTTTCTCATTATCACTTAAGCTGTCTTTGTATAATTATTACTATTTATATTGACTCTAGCTTTCCACAATTGCAGCCTGAAATTTTAAATTAGTCTCCACAGGGTGACCCCTTGTACAACGACACACATTTAAAAGATCTTTCTTCCTGTAAGAGAGGGGACACACCAAAATTACTGAAATGTCTACTGAAGAATCTATCCAATTACATCTGAAATTTGCGCTGCTGAGAAGGCACACAGTAAAACCTTTATTCCCTCCAATACATTTCAGTGCCTGTCTCACATCTAGCCAAACAGATGTTGCCTTGAAAAGAAGGGGCTTTATCAATCATTGTGTCCCATTTCCTGAACCAAGATTCCAGCCAGAGTACCCAAGCGGACAGTAAATTAATTCCCATAAAAAGAGCATCCTAGATTACATCATGTCTCACAGCAGATTTTTTATGAGGACAACCTGAAGACAGCTCTAAAAAACTGCTTAGCCAGAAAGCATAAAAACAAAAGTTGCCTTAGCTAAAATATTTTTCAAGCAGAGGATAAAATACAGGTGTTCTCTAAAACAATGACACTCATTAGTTGCAGGAGCCAACAACTTAGTCTTACCAGCTAAGACTAGAGAATTTTCAGTGTGAAAACAGAGTGAGATTATGAAAGCTAGGAAAATGTATAGCTTTAAATCTGTGTTAAAATATAGTCTGCCTTCAGTAGGCAGAGATGTATTTAAAAACATACATTAGCTCCAATTTTCCAGAATCTTCACTATGCAGTTATCATAACACAAACACTATTGTAACATCTCTTCCCATTCAGTTTTAGCTTTGGAATGATGTCCAAAAAAAGAATAACAAACATTAACAAGTTGATGCAGAAAGAGAGGCAGAACTAAGTTTAATGCAGTAACTTCAAGAAGTGTATGTCTGTAAATAATTTTTTTTTACATAACTAATCTTTTTAAAATACTAGTAGGAAGTAAGACAGAGGATGCATTTTGTATTGTAAATGAAACAAAGATATCTTAGAGCAGTTACAACCTTGACAAAAGACAGCTAGAGATCCAAAAAAGGTTTCATAGTCAATTTAAGCTTTATTACACAATTTGAGAATGTACAAATTCAAAGCTTTAAGGGTGTTATTTATGCTTGACTCCAGACAACATATACTTTGAACATGCTCATCACAGTATTTGAAGGAGACATAAATACACATACACGTCAATCTGTCTTACAGGTTTTTAGATAAATGGCAAATTTTGCTCGAGTAAATGATCATTAAAAAGCATCTCTTTCTTACCCACTGAAGAACCACAAGTGACTCGCAACAAGTTCTGCTATTTCAGCCTAGAGTTTTTCTTTCAGAAGAATCCTTCCTACAAATCCTCAAGATTACACTTCCTATATTTTGCAGGCCATTAAACTTCCCCCAGGTTGAAGGAGCTTCTACAATGAGCGAAAAATTACTAAGCACAATAAATTTCAGATGCCTCTAAAGGTGATTCTTGGTCCATACAGATTAGGAAAAAGAAAAGCCCTTGGACATTTCTTGCCAATTTGATCTGAGGGATAGAGGCGGAACAGATTTCAGCCAATTCTAGCCAGTAGTTTGAGTACACAGCAACACAGACTATGTAAGCACCTCAGAATGAGGATTCCCTACCTCAGACCACTGGGCTCCTTGCTCTGCTTTCCCAATTCTAACTATGGCCACACACTTCAGGAAAACACAACACCCCTAACTATTTCATTAATTGTGAAGGGGATGGGGAGGGACGAGATGTGCAGCAGCATAGGAAGACGACAAACATTCTTGATCACAGCAGGCAACTCACTTAAGTCCTGAAGCATAATATTTAATTCAGTTACAGTTATTATCCTAATATATAGCTGCAAATTATATGAGAATACTAAGGGCAATGTAGGCAATCCTTTTGTCCCCAGAGTGCACAAAGGAAGTGGATGAGAGATCCAGAAGTGCACATCTCCTAATGACATGGTAGACTCACACATACCAATCAGCCAGCCTGAAGCTCCACTAAAGCTTATATAAAACCTTTAGAAAAGGAAATGAAGAACTTGGATGTCTGAACTTTTACTGAAACTTCCCAAGGGCTTAAAGGCTTGCATTTTTACTTGAATCATCTCTGTATGCATTCATCATCAAAACTACACCAGACAAGTTGGAAGAATGAAGAAAGGAAGATTTCCATTTTCCATTTTACAGACAAGGGCCAAGGCAAGGAATACAAAGCAAACTGCTCATTGTTTGGGAAGACACAACAAGGAGAACTGCCTACATCCATAACTGTACCTTCAGCAACATTCTGCATGTAACAACAGAACATAAAATCTGACTAAAAAAGCACAGAAACATGCATGGTATTTTACATAACCAGTTAAAGGCTTCTATTTTGCAATGAGGACATCATTTTCAGACACACTACTAGCAACAGTCCAAATGATGATCCAAAAGGTGTAACACATTTTTCAAATAAAATGGCACCTAATTCTGCTAGGTCTCATTTGGCCCTCTCGTTCCTCTATAGCTGCTAATTATAATTAGAATTATAATTATTAGACTGAATTATAATAGAAGAAAAAAATAAAATGAAACCCAAGCAATAACACACAACATAATCAAGTCTGTCTTATTCTGTAGGAGAGCCACACGACAGACTTCATAAGAAAGATTCAACTTGAGACATGAGCAAAACATCTTTTTGTGATGCAGATCTACTTTCTTCCCTCTCCCTCTCAGTCAGTATACAGTTCCATCCCTGTCCTTGCTGTTCAAAATGCAGGTTGCATTGACTATTCTATTTGCAGGCAATGCAAGAAGAGGTACTTCTATGTCAGTGCAACTGGTAAGGAAATCTAGCAAATGGGGAAATGTCTTAATTCAGAATCAGCAGGTGACTGAACCAAGATGCATGAAACTGCATGAAGGGATGTGCTGTCTGTAGGAGGGGATGTCTCAAACAATACATGAGAAGAGACACAGCACAAAAGAACGGCTTTGTATACATCCATAGTTAAGCTTAATGGGCACTGAAAAACACTTGTCAGCTGCATTTAGAGGAAACCACTTTACTGCCAACACTAAACTCAGCACTAATTTAAAAATGCAACAGAAGCAAGTGAGACTAGCCTGTGCACAGGTGCTGTACATTCATGCCATTCTGGCCACGCCCTGAGTGATAGCTCCACAGGTACCCAGTCTACCACACTGCCCTGGGGATCTTCTCTTCAATCCAGAAAAGCACTAGAAGGCACAATGTGAATTAATTTTTATGAGCTTACTTGCCTCTTGCAACTTCATCCATTCCAGAAAAGATTATGTAGTCTCTCTTCTCCATCAGCAGACTAAGAATAGCAATGAATTTTGTTGTAATATTTGACCTTGCGCATAGATCCCAGGAAATACCCAAATATTCTTGTAGCTGTGGCCCAGTAATAACAATCACCAGGCTAACAGCAGCACTTTTAGGCTCACCCTGCACTTGCGAAAGGAAGAAGCACCTGCCAACCAATCCCTATAAAATTCATATCCCTTTACAGACCGGTCTATTGTGCCTGTACAGGGTCTTTTTCCACCAGGAGTAAATACTCAAAGAAATTCATTTTTTACACATATACTAAGCCGTCTTTCAACTATAAGAAAGCAAAATAAAGCAAGTAACTGCCAACTATCTGTAAAAGCTGGACATCTTAACAGTGCTTACAGAAGATGGTATATATGAAGGACCAAACCAACCAGGAAGAGGGAGGTATAAGAAAATAATTTAGGTCATAGGTCAAATTACAATGCAGGTGAGAGTATCTCCCCATAAGACTCTGAGCTACTCTATGCTTTAGTACAGTTAAAAACTAATTTTTGCTCAAGCGACCCTCTCAAAGGTTAAAAATAATCATTATGCCAATACTCACTTAAGATACCACACCAGACACTGGCAAGCTGTATGATGTGGGTACTATCTAGACTCAGAAGAAGCTGCCAGACCCCTTTCAACAAGGGCCTAGTGACAGCCTATGAACCACGGTTCAAAAAAAATGGAGAAGTAGTGCTTTAGCTATGATAAATAAACAACATTCTTCACAGGTTGCTTTATATAAACTTTCGTATCAGGGTATATATTCTTTACACTAACCTCAGCTGCAACAGGCTGGAAGTTGATTTAGGATTTCTGGTGAGAATTAAGATTACATTGTGAGGAGTTGCACTTCACTATAGCTGTAACTACCATCTCCAGAAAAAAAAGAAAAAAATAAATCAAAAACCACAACTGTATATTTTTCAGAAAACCCACAAATGAATGTTTGATACACCTAAAGTACATAGGTGTTTCATTCTTAGCATTTATGAGTCAACACATTTTGTTGTTTATAGTTAGCCATTACAAAACAGCAGAACCTTAAGAAACACCACTTTAAAAAAAAGTATTTAGAGGATGAGCAGGGAAATAATCTTTTGGCTGAAACATTATCAAAGAAGGAAAAAGTACATTCAATTTAGAAGACACATGATTTACTTTAAACGCACTCCTAACAAGCTGAGCGAAAGAACAACAACAACACTGGCTTAAACCAAAAATAAACATATCTAAACAACAGGCTACCCTGGCTCAATTGATTTTATATTTTAAGCCACTGATCTTAGCAAGATCAGATTTAAGTATTTAAATTGGCAGTCAATTTTCAACTTCCAACTTCATTGCAAACTGCAAGCAGGGACATAAAACCCCTCTCTATCCCCATCACTCTTTTTCATCACCAACCTCTACACAGAAGGATGTGTATCTATTGAGGTATAGAGCAGATGAGGATAGCCACTCTGATGGAGGAAGAAAAAAAATGGATGTACGGTACTGCACCATGACGTTACCAGAAAAGAAAGAAATACTACGTAAGGAGAAGTTTTTCCATGGAAAAGCTGTGCCTTGTGGGAGCCTTGGAAGGACTGCACAGAGGAGAGGCTTGTGAGTCTAGGAGAAAGACTGATGTGGGGCACTGGACAGAGATGAGTCCTAGCAGTCAAGACTGGAAAGAAAGCCTGGAAGTTAGCAGGAATTCTATGACAGAAAAGGGGAGGGGATCATTTGGCAGTAAACCAACACCGCTCACTAGGTAGTGATATGAGGCATATGGGCTGAAGGGGCCCTTGCCACACAATGAAATTTGGGAGCAACTATGTGGCATGAAAAGGAGAAAGTACAGACAAGTTCTGCACGATATGGATGTAGGTGGAAAAACATGTTTATGAATCTCAGAACTGCAGGAGAACCACTGCTTTAAGAGAGTCCTTTATCAGCATCTTCCCTTGGGTCTTGCAGGTGATTAGGCACAATTTCAGATCCCCATAAACCTCACATGCAGTAACAAGACAGAAAGCCCACTTCCTGCTGCATAAACTGCAACTCAGCATTTTCCTTGTTGATACTGAAAGAATTCAAGTTGTATTTTGACAACCCTACCAGGCAAGAAAAAAAAAAAATTCCCTTGAAGGAAGTCCTACACACAACTCTTCTTCTCAGCATTTCCTCTTTTTCTCCTCAAAAGTAAGAGAGAAGCTGTTCCAGAAGTGATCTCAATCCACAAAACAACTTCTGTGAGACATCTGGTTGAGCAGGGTGCCAAAGCCTGCCAACAATTCCACCACCACTATTCTCTAGTAAAGCCTGCACAAATTGCTGAAAAGGAGAAAGTCTGTGAGCAGATATAGAAAGGCATGTTCATCACGGAGAAAGGCTGAAAATACAACTTAATTCTTATTTGACATTTTAGCAGAATGTCACTGAAAAACTCTCTCCACAGTTTCTAAAAAAACCCGGAGAAAACTGACAATATTTCTCCCTGCATTTTTTCTTTTTAATACTTTCTTCACTTTGTATTTTGCTTCTACCGTCAATTCAACATCTTGTCTCTGGAAGGATGGTTTAATTACCTTAAATCAAGAAGTCCACATAATAACTCAAACCAGTATCAGCAATTTGAGATATAAAGCTATGAAATTTGTCACCATCTGCTAAGAGGAATCTAAGCATTGCCTACTGAGCACTGACCTTAATCTCTAGTTTATAAACCTCATGAAACTCATTAAAAATTTTCTTAAAATTAATTTTGTATACTTACGATGTGCTCTAAAGACATATGTTCATACTGAAAAGCTGCATTACTTCAGTTTCTAAATAAATCTTGGCAGTGGAGAGGGAGGGAGGGAAGGGGGGAAAAACCCCAGTTCTGGACACTACTCCCTGGAAAAAAGCACTTAAAGCAAGAAAGCAGCCTCAACATAAAAAAGTTTTGCTATGTCAAAGATTAGAGCAGTCTAAAAGCCAGTTAGGCACCAACTGATGCATACCAAAAGGACTTTATCTAGAATTTAATTGTAGAGATTAAGACCAAATGTAAATATTTAACAGAATCAATGTTTTAAAGCACACATTCCTGAAAAAGAAAGAAAATCAGCTTCCATAGCGAAAAGGAAAAAAGAAAATGTAAGTCATGCCACTGAGGAAGCGGACACGAAGTTTCTATACAGTAGAACAACCATGGAAGATGGGGCTGACAGCTGGGTCTTGTTAAAGAAGGACTTTAAACAGGAGGATTTAAATTCATGGGATTGGGCCAGCATTCCTAAGAAACACTGTTCAGATCCTAAGCTGCAGAGGCCTTGTCTAAACAGCTCAGCACCTGAGTCACATAAACAACTACTGTAAAGTCTGCTGCCACCACACTTCATAGCTTTGTGAATGGAACTTTTCTTGCATATGAAAACTAAAGACAGTAGACTGCTTTGCTACTGCAACTGTGGGGAAAAAAATAAAATAAATGAAGTGAGTCAACAGACTCCATACTGTCACTCATGAACATAGGTTTTAAAGTTTCTTCCAAAATGTTTCTCGATTAAAACTAATCCTCCCCAAAACTTTTAAACTAATGAGTTTTTTTATTCAGTGAAGGATAATCCTAAGCAGGTGGCTGAGTGCAGCTATTATACACAAAGACATATATACACTGTGCATTATGTTTCACATTACATTTTTTTATAAACACGCTTGGAAGTTTATCACTCAGTATTCACTTATTCTTGTCTCTCATCTAAGTTTGATGCTGTGGTAGATCGATAAACCAAGGTAAGACAGATGTAGATGATGAGAAAAAACAACACCAAAGGCTGACTAAAATAATTTTAAAGTTTACAAAAAAGTTTTTTGAAAGTCACAATTTTTAGATCAGACCGATATAATTTATGGCTAGTTTTAAAGCCACCTGAAAGTCACATGGGTACTTGTTTTCCACGCAACTTTTTCTTAAAATACAAAAAGTGAGTGAGCGTTTTTAACATCAAGGCTTCTTAGCAAGGGTCATGCTGAATGAAAAATACTGTACAGTAGTCTCATTTCTACAGAAGTTCATAGGGACAGGAATGAGATACTCCATAGAATTCACCAACCTGGGGGACAGATACCCTCCTATCACAACTGAATGGTGAACATCAAGAGTCTCTGTAGCTTTCAAGAAGTTAAGAAGAATGGTAGTCTACAGGATGGCTCATGGGCCTCACCACACAAGAGGTGTCTCTCTACCACAGAGATTCCCACAGAATCCTCAGCAGCAAAATGCAGGATTATTTCTTCTGATAGCAATTACCCTTTGTCTGCCATCCTTCCTGGCAGCACAGAGCCTCTCCTCCATCATGCTGGATTTATTTGGAACATGCTACTTAGTAAAAAGTCATAGGGGAATTCAGCTTGTCTATTTCTCAAAACAGATAGGGGGACAACTTTTGAAATAATTCACACAGACCACATTCAAGTTGCCCTGGAAAAGCAAAGCTGGGAGCAGGTTGTGTGATATGCTGAAGGTAGCAGATCATTTGTGCTTGCCCCGTCAGAAAGAAATGCACCTACAAGCACACACTGGGCTGTGCATACCCAACAGTTCCAGTCACATAGGAAAGGAGGGGCTGCAGCACACACTTCCTCCTTCTTCCTTCCTATCCTCTCCTGGGATAAACATACTGCCTGTTCAGATGAAGAGCACCAAAATGTTAAGATACTTCCAATAGCAAATCTTTCAATTTGACCTACTGCTAGGAACATGCTATTGTGAAAGGGGCAGCCTACCTCCTAGCTGCATTACTCTGCATGATCAACTCATTCATCAAACATACCTACAACTCTATCAGCTGGGTAAATCTACAAACACTTATTTTTAGCAAAGCATTTGAGAAATTCAGGCAATTTATTATTGTTATTGGCATTTAAGAGCTGCAGGTTATAAAAAAAACCCCAACAAACCAACACATTTTGTATGGATGTTTTCTTTGCATTTAGAAAACACTGGCTCAGAAGCAACAAAACTGTAAAGTTATCTTTCTCTCTATTCCAGAGTCAACTTTCTACAGTCCTTTCCAAAGGAGTTTTTGGAAAAATGTTTCTACATGCTTTCCTGATGTCTTTTTTTTTTTTTTTTAAGCTCCTGTTCCTACAGTCTAAAACAACAACTTACACATTAAAGCTTGAGCCAACCTAATACCCCATTACTGTCAAGGAAAGAAAGGACTCTCCTTCCCCTCCATCCACTAGCACTTTCCTCCAGAACATCACGGAGCCTGCTCAACCTTCTAAACCTCCAGAAAACTCACTCAACACTCCAAACACCAAAATAATCTTTCTGCTGAGTTAGCAAGCAGAAATAGATTACCCTTTGACTGGACAAATACTAGAGCCAACACATTCTTTTGGGTTCATACCAGACAGCTGGGAGAAGGGACAGAGAAAGAAACAAGTGAGACTTCCCCTTTTGGTAGCAGCAAGTTCACCTGTAACAGGCTCACCTGTAATTTGCAACTCCACTTCTAGCTCACAGTGTGTACTATAAAAAATTCAAACACTTGGCTTACATTCTTAAGTTCATAATAAATAGAAAAGGCTACCTTTCCAGTTAGTACAGAGAAAATTTCAAATGCTACCTACTGTAGGGCATATGCAAACACATACAAATGACACTGAAAAACAGTTATAATTTTACTGTATTTGCACTTATTTATATTAAAATTAGATCAGTTTTACCAAATCAGTAAAATAGTCTTAATAAATTACTTTAGCTAAAAAGAAACATATTTAAAGCTCGTACTTTTCATTACAAGCATTTAATGCTTTAGTGCTTTTCAGATATCAAGTTAACCCTTAGAGAAGACTACATTTAAACAGAAGTTGGAACAATATGGAAACAAAAAAAAATGTAGAGCATTACCATCCATAAATACATTAATAATTCTAAATTCAGAAAAATTCCAGCATTAACTCTGTAGCACTGAGGCACAAGGTATGAAAACACAGCATGCCCATGCCATTACAGAGAGCTTTCAAATTAGAGGCTAAATACAGAAATAGCGTTCTCCCTATTGCACTTTTTCATTTAACGCTTACAAGCATTGGTCAGACATTTCTGGAAACTAAAAACTTACTTCACAAGCACAGGACTTCGCATATATCTGTGGAATTGGTGGTTTCAGAACCAGCCCAAAGGCAACACATGTAAGCACATCTGTACTTGTAAATGTGGGGGTGTGTGTGTGTGCATATATATTTAAAAAATTTTAAAATTCATTATTTATGAAATAATAAAAGAAAACTCTCTTGCCAATGTAAGTTACCTATTCACTAGAGTAGTTTGTAGGTATTTATAACATTGAAACGTTTGTGCATGAGCAAAGGCACAGCTCTGTTAAAATGCATCAGAGAACTGATGATATAAAGGTACAAATGAATACTTGTTGCAACACAAATTCCACTAAAAAGTAAAATTTGAAAGGAAGGGCTTACACTTTAAGAGGCCTGTATTTGTAGCACAGTTTTTGCAAATTATCACGAACAAACAAGACATTCTTTCCTTAGATGTAAACGCTCCTTTGCTACATGAAAACGTACGAAGAAATGGCATGAAGCTGCGTCAAGGGAAGTTCAGGTTGGACATTAGAAAAAGATTCTTCACTGAGAGGGTGATCGGTCACTGGAACAGGCTCCCCAGGGAAGTGGTCATGGCACCAAGCCTGTCAAGGAGCATCTGGATGATGCTCTTAAGTTATATGATTTAGTTTTAGGTAGTCTTCCCCAGCAGGGAAGTGGACTTGATGATCCTTATGGGTCCCTTCCAACTTGAGGTATTCTATGATTCTATGAATATCTCATTTGGGTACAGCTATAATTGTGCAGTTTACTACTAATTCCATGAAGTTAAAGTCACTTCAATTTTTCATTATCTGAAGCATACATTAATTAGTTGATATAGGTTGCCTCTCCTGCCACTGTAAGAAACATTCTGCAGTCTTCATACAAAAATTAAGCCATGATACACAAGTTCACATTTGTTTCAAAGTTTGTATATGGCCTCATTCAGATGAGTATGCACAATCTGCTGGAACCACCAGCACGCAGCTGACTGCCTCTGACTCTGCTATGAGCAATGAGAAAGAGAAATGGGGTGCCCAGCTTCAGGCACACAACAGAGCACCCTTCCTCCTACATTCCTTCACAGCCTTCCAGACTACAGTACGTGCTTTATAAAACATTACATGCTAATAACTACATCTGTGTTTTGGGGTTTTGTTGAGTTTTTTTTCAAAAACCAAAAAGATATGAGAAAAAAAATTCATATCATAATATTTTCAGAAACACCTAAATTCAAATTCTTTCGTAAGAATACTTGGACATATTTTAATACTTTAAAAAAAAACCCAGAACAAAACAAAAAAACCCACAAAAACCAAACCACTCAATTTCAAGCAAGGAATACTAAGGGCTCACAAAATTCTCTGTAATGACCAGATATTAACAGCGCCAAGCTAAGTCTGGAATAACTCAGGCAAAGTAAGAATTTTCTAATCTTTTCTCCATATTGCCAGAGTCAAGACTGCAAAATTCCTTTGGAATGACACTTTTAAAATATCTTCTGCTAGACCTTTACTTAGTGTAAAGAGTACTTACAAGAATACTCTGCTGTAGATCCCCGAATACCTTAACTCTAAGTTTTTAAATAGAACCCTAATTGCAACTAAAGACAATTTTTATTTTTCAGTGTTTGAAATTATCTTCCTCTTACAGAAAGATGAAGAGGGACCCTGTATTCTGTTTCCTGGAGAAGGAAGAAGGACCACTTCCCATTGTCCTTGTCCAGCACAGACACATCTCACTAGCATACTCTCAAGGCTTCCCTAACTCAAATGACATCTTGAAAATTTTTGGTTTTAACAGGTGTACAGAGCTCAGTACTCAAACAAGGGTACCAGCCAACTACGGTCTCAGCTGTGGCTATGGTTGCTTACGATAGTCTGTGCAAACAGCTTGTTGCCATTGAAAGCAGGGTCTTTGTCTTCCCAGTATCTGGCTCTAAACGCAATCACAAAACATATATACTGTATTCACTATTATTTTGTTAAATAACTGAGAATCAAACCCAAACACTTTAGAACACTTCAAGTAACCAACAGTTTGTCAAGAAACAAACATTCCTGCCTCTTTTTGCCATCACATCTTAGTATCAGAAGCATCAAGGCTCATTCTTTCCTGAATTCAATGGAAAAATGGAAAACTTTGCAAGAAGACTAACTTATAGAATTCCTTCATCCTTCCCTGCTACAATGTATTGATACTACCAAAATATTGTTTAGACAAAGAAAAAACAAAACAACAAAAAACACCTTTTACAGACTTTCTGATACTACAGTATTGTTAAAAAAACCCAAACCTTTTATAGATGTATGATTTTATTATTAACACACACTACCTAAGTTTTTTCCTACAGATCATAAAAATCCATGTCCTCATATGAAAACAATTACATCTAATTTCTAAGCATTAAAAATTAGTTAGAAAAACAGGGCTAAAAACAAGCTTACACTGTAACGCATACTGAATTTGCACCATGCTCAAAGAGCGATGCCCTTCCTAAGGCAAAATACTACCTCAGTTCATAGTATTGCTGCACTCAGTCTCAGTTCCTTTCCAAAACACTTAAGCCTGTGTCCACAAGGCTGATCGCCAGTGCTGTCATTTCCTTCAGTATAATTTGGAAAGCAGCAGGAAACATGGCTCACAACAAATGCAGGAATACCTGACATACACAAACAAAACAGAACCTACTGTCCACTCTGAGCCCATTTTTGAAGTCTGAAGTATGCTCTATTGCAACTTAACTATAGTGAGCTCCTCCCAGGATTATGGGTATTCTGATCATGAATTCTCACAAATGAGTATTTTTTTGCTATATAAAACCAGGACAAACTCTTATTCTAGACATACATTCTTTTGGCAGGACTAGGGGAGGAGGTTATATCTAGTTCACAGAAAATTAGGTCACCCATTTCATAAGCAAATATAAACTGCATGTTGAAGTTTGTAAGTGTTCCATAGGTACTCTCCCTCAACAGAAATTTGGAAAAGATTTATCACAAATTCTCCATACAGCTAGATTAACTATAAATGCAGGAGGAAGGAAGTTCGCATTTACAACCTTAGTCAAACAAAAAAACCATTATATCATCTTAACAGCTGTGTAACAATTTGGCAAGCCTCAGAGTGAAGGTTTTTTCTGAACATCCCAAAAGAACAATTATTTTTGTTTCCTCAAAAATATCTTCTTTGGTATAAAGACCTCTCTAAGGATTGAGCCAGATGAATAAACTACAGAATACAACACTAAAAGTGGAATGTGTACCACAGTGACTATTTTTACTGCTAAAGCAGCTGTACTGAGTTGACCACACTGTATAAGGAATGTCATTTGTGACATTAGAAATGGTAATTACTTGGACCACATTCAGATCTTGTTAAGGACAAGGGTTGGCAAGAAAGAACTGATCTGCATTAATTTGCTGTAGCCAAAATGAGCCACAAAGCAGCAAAAGTAGCTGTTTAAAATGTAGGTGACAGCGACCAGTTTAAAAGCCACATTACAATAAGTCTGTTAGTTCATTAGCACCTCAATATTTAAAAGCAAAATAATTTCCAAGTTGTGTTTGTCTACTGCACTATGAATAAGTTTATGCAGATGAAGAAGTTTGTGGAACATTCCACTAGCCTACAGTTTCATTTCCTCGGATTGCTAACAGTGAGGTGTGAATTGGCTGGGAGATTTTTTTAGTTTCATTTTTTGTAGAAAAGATTATTACGCTTGAATCTTAGCTCTCTATCTCAAGCTGAATTAAATCAAAAAAGTAGCACCGTGAAAGGATTTACAATGAAGCTTAAAAAAAAAAAATTATTTCATTGCTTTTATTGGTTTTCTACCTTCGTTCAGACCTCTAAACACCCATTCAGGTCTAAGTCTTGCTGGCAACTTCTTCCTATTATCTTTCCAAAGGATTTATGAAGTTTTGCTGATAGGAGCTACAGTCTAGCATACCTTAAAGGGCCAGTTTGTGACAAATCAGAACAGGTTTACAAGCCAAAAAAGGAAATAATTTTTGCGCAGTTATAAATTTAATTCCACTGGGAACTTTCTGCACATTCTCCTTGCATCCCAACACATCTCTGCAGTAAAGGTAGCTTATAATTACTAAACTATATAATTAAATCCCTTATGTATATTTATTTATGAATAACTCCTGCCAGGGACCATGTCCAGACTGTAAAGGAATGTTGCATTTGATAGTGCCACACACCTGTTTCCATCAGCAGGAGGGGAACACTGGAATGAAATGGAGCTGCTTCTTTGGAGGTCCTAAAATCTATACAGGTGATGGATTTCATCCATCTTCACCCTTCAGAATTAGAGATGTCATTCCACCTCAAAGATGAGAGATTACAGCTATTACTATTAAATCACCACCTCTGCTTCCCACCCCACCCCCCTTCTTTTTCCTTTTTCTTTCTTTCTCCTTTTCATTCACAAAAAGCATGTTAAAGTGCATTCATACAGGTCAGGGCATCTCATCTTGTTCACTTACATCACAGCAGGTAGTAAATTTGACTAATTCTAAAGCATGCAGAGGGATAGGTAGAGAACACAGTCCTGTAGCTAGAAATGCAGCTCTTCTGTCACGATATCCCCTGACGTTTATCTCCCCTCTCCTACTCAACAGTAAAAGTAAACCTAAAGCTGTAAAGAAACTGTTTGGTTCCTGACCATGAAAACAAACAAGGAACTTCTTACAAGCTGGAAAATTAGGGCAAGGTAGAACTCCAGCTTTTCAAGTAGTATGACACGTCAGTAAAACCAACGAACATAATGAAACCTAATTTTAAAAAGGGTAGTCTAACCTCAGTAAAACATTTTCAGAACTTATCAGTGCTTTTTGATTTTAAGCCTAGCATCCAAGGACACTTTCATCAATGCTTTTCAGGAAGACTTCTAGTGATACAACAAGGCTTGTGCCATGCGAGACTTCAGATGAAAATGTTTCATGAGGAAAACGGGTTCTCACACTGCAGCCTGATAAAAGACAAGCTGGTTGGTTCTAAGCATAAATGACAGAAGTTAACTTTGGGTCTTTAAGATAAAGTAATAGAGGAAGTAACAGAGTCCACCCTAAAATAGACAAGGCATCTGAATTTTCATAGCACATAGATGTATTAGGAGAGGAATAGGAGATTGAATTATGTTACTTGTGACTCAATGGCTGAAAGGATTTGACATAATTCAAAGCAACAGTTTTTTAAAACAGGTCAAATGATAACAAACCATTTCATTAAAAAAAAAAAAAATCCACCAATGTCTGAGCTATGTATCTAGGTTTAACAATCCCTGAGCATTTCTGGTGCATTTAATCGTTATATACTTTTGTATAAATTGGAACATCGAGAAGTTGATTGCCAAATTGATTTTGCAGGTTAGGGTGGGACAAAAATCAGACTAAGTCAGGTCAAGGACAACCCAAACATTTAATAAAGTACAAAAGAAAAGCTTAGAAAAATCCCCTATGCTTGTTGACACCACTATGTAAAATATTTCAGATGCCGCATCCAAAATAACCTCAGGATATAAATTAAAAAAAAAAAAAAAAAAAAAAAAAGATCTAGTTAACAATGTCATGTCTAAACACAGAAATCATCCACAAGTTCAGTTCATAGGTCATGATGTGTAAGAATTAGATGAAAGATACTAACAAAGCAGTTTAAAAATTCTACTAATTTTTATTAAGAATAAAATTAATTTTCATAAATTAGGCTTTTCCAACTGTCAAATCCTGCAAAAGCCTTTAGAACTGCTGAAGTGATTGATTCCAATCACTTCATTATGGCACTGGAGATTTCTTGATGCAAAGCTCCCACATAAGTATAAATACATCATCACCCCCCCATAATCAAGTACTTAAAGGAGCCAGAAGACCTCTCCTTCCCATCATAAGAAAAAGGTTAAGACTAAACTATCTGCAGAGTGCAGCAGACAATCCAAGCAATCTCTATATGTAAAGTCAGAAAATCCAAGCTTCTCTATATAAATCTTCCAATTCATCTAAACCAAATTAGGTCTTCTTTTTCCAAGAAGAAGTGATAGCAGAAAAAAGAAACACAGTGTTAAAAATACAATAGCGTATTTGGGATTGGACAACGTTACACACATGCAAAAGACAGTATGCCATTTAAAATTTAATTTTACAAGTCAAAAACTGGAAGGAAAATCTCAAAAAGCTGCTTCTTAAAAAATAAAACCCAACCAAACAAAAAACAAACAAAACCCCACAAACAACAACAAAAAACCAACCATGAGACTCCCCACCCCTTTTCAGTAGAGAAAAACAAATGTGAAAAGCCCACCTTCCGTAGGAAAAAGAAAAACAAGCCCAAAAGTCAGTGGAAGAAAGTTGGGAAAGATTTCCACACATTACTGTTGTTGCAGTGCTAAATATTGCTGGTCACAAGGACGAAGGATGGATTCCTAGTACCCACTGCTATCACTTTCTAGCTGTAACTGTATTAGAGAGGTCAGAAAGTTAGAAAGGAAAATACTACTTTACTTTTATTTACACCAGTATACTTTTTGCACACTTGCTCATAAAAGCACTAGACAAGAGGCAGGTAGTATTACCAGCATAATCCATTGCTAAGAGTCCTCAAATACCTAAGTCTCAATAAATAAGTCTTTAGAACATTTCCACACAGAACATAGTTAGGTTTTGGGGTTAGGTTGGTTTTTTTTGGATTAAACTACTTATACACAAGGTAGGTTTTAAATTGTGCTGGTGAAGCTGAAGCAACTTCTGTTCTCATACAGCTGGATTTGGCATTCGGTTGAAAATGCTCTTTTACATTTGACAGAAATCCTGCAACACACTTTAAAGGATGATACATATAAATAGAATAAATATGGAAGCAATTACCTGGGCAATTTTCCCATCATATTGAAGGAAGTCGTACAAACAGTTAAGTTTCAGTGAACTTAGAGAAAGCTGAAGATATGGGTCACGTTGTTTTGCTCTCCTTTTATTGTTCAATAGTATTCTAAAATCTTAACCTCACATTCTGATATTGCCTGAATATACAGCAGTGTAGCAAAAGCCTGACAAAACTGTAATCAGTGCAAAGTTAGTGTAATAACCACTGTTCGAAAGACTGTCATCAAGGTGCACATGGAAATTTTAGTCAAGAAACTAGCCAAAATTCATTATTTACTGGACAGTAGCTAGAATGATCAGCAGTGAATGACTCAACAACTAGATGCTAGTATGCTGTAACATCAGTTGCAGCTGTTTTGTCAGAGCTGCCAGTGGACCTTCACACTTACGAAGGGAACTGGCTATAGTCCCATGGCAATACCGCTGAGAATGACTACCAGGAATCCAGAGCGCTATTTCTATGTCACTGCCTCTATCTATTCAGTGCAACCAGTTACGAGATCTGGAGATGAAACAGCTCAATCACAAGCCAGAGCATTTCTTCATTTATGAAGAAATACCTGTAAAAAAATGGGATGCATCCTAAGACCTTGTTTATTCCTGGTCTCAACTTTCCACCTGATGTCACAATCTTCTCTCAGAAGAAAACAATGAAAAGAGCAAAACACCTGTGGAATCATTCACAGCCTTCTGTGCTAAGTAGTAAGGTCAATTCCAACAGTACCTCTTTCCAGCTCTATTATTCCTGACAGTTTATATTTTTTAAAATGCAATCAAGTCACAGAAAGCAAATTCTCAGGCCCTTTTTCAATTCTTGTGAATCATCTAAAGAATTTCTCCCAGCTGAGAACATGCACAAAGCACAGGACTAACATAGATAATTATACTATCCAACCTCCCCCCGTGTGCATTTTGTGATGGGGAACACCAAGAACAATATTCTGTCCAGTTCTCAGTGGACGTAATATCTCCTGTGGGGCAACTCTAGCCAACGAAACTTAAGAGCATGCACGCAAACATAACCCAAGTACAGGAAGGAATTGAGCACAGAAAAGAATTTTTCTACCTATCCAGTTTCAAATCAAGCAGCATTTTGGAAGCAAACATTCCAAGACCAATACCCAAAAAGAGGACAAGAGAGCTACACATACAACTTTCAAAACTACTCATTGTCTGCAACTCAACTAGAGAATTGGAAGACTGTATAAAGGAAAAAAATATGCATGTAACAAGACAGCAGAAAAAGTGTGGTTCAAAGATGACAAGGACAGCATTTAATCCATAATATAATGCTTCCTCTGTGGCAGACCTAACTTCCTCTTTTTCAATAATGTCCTATTCCTCAAGACACTATAAAAGATCACCCAGACACAGAGGGCACAAATCGATTTTTTACAGAATGCAGAGTCATGGATACCATTTCAGTGGTCATCTTGCTCATCTTTGGAAAGAAAAAGATCAGAGTTAATTACAAACAGATTTTCTAAACATGATCTATAAAATACATGAAGCATACCTGGCAATAAAAATATGAAAACTACATAGTTATCAATCTGTATTCCATCAAATACCAGGCTGCTGCATGCATACCTAATGATAGGCAGATCATCACTATTTACTACTGTTGAAATACAAGCCTCAAACCATATGTTCAAACTAGTTCCATGTAACTACATAGATGATTCTTGATGCACACAGGACCAGACTGCTGCTACGCCCCTACCCGCGGTGAAATGTTACCAATCACATTATAGACGCAAGCAGAACTTCAGAAATTATGAAAAAAATATTAAGTAAACTAAGGGCTTCTTTTACTGGACCTTTACTTCCCCCACAAAATAGTGTTCTTTAGTTTAATAGATGACTCCATCACAGCACTACAGTTATCCACAATGAGTCCTGTCAGGCAAAATTTTAAATTTTCTTTTCAAAAAGTGAACTAATATAATGTAACATTTTAACTGGTTAACCATCTACATATTCCAAATTACATTAAAAAAAAAACATTCATACCCTACATACCACTGTTTTGAACAATGGCTGTCACTATACTCCAGAAAGTTCAATACTTCAGTCTGAGCGTCTTGGAATAAATAGACATGATAAAAGGTGATGATTTAAGATGCATACTTTATATAATGTATCCAGACACAAAAGGATATATTTTATCACATTGCAAAAACAAGAAAAGCCCTACTTTTGAATACATGTTGGTTCCATATTCCTGTCAATAATACTGCTTGAATCATGCTAAAATACCAACATTTTAAGGAAACCAATCCAGCAAAAGTCATTTTAGGAATGAAGAAGCAGCTGCTGAATTTATCTGTAGGCTACACTTTCTCAACTCTTATGGCACATCGTAACGTAATGAAAGCATGCGCAGTTGTAAACCCAAATATTTAAATCCATACTGAAAGGCAAAAAGAATGCAGACAACATAAGGTCAGCTGCAATTTTTAACATTTTCGTAAGGAACAACTGCTCCTTTAACTTGCTTTTCAACTCACTCTGAAGTAGAAAAATAAAGACTTAGGCAGCTTTAACTGGAACAATTTACTACACAAGACATATCAATACCTTGTAACATTTTATCATGTCTCATCAGACCACATATATAGAAATGTTCTCAAATGCTCACAACCTGTCAAGAGGTTGTATCAAAGAGTATGCCAGACTAACCTTATCTCAGAAAGTTAATAATGAGCATAAATACAGAAAACTAAGAAGTTCTGGACTTCTAGTTTCAGGTGAGGTACATTTTAAACAAAAGGAAGACCGTGTACCTTCAAGATTGAAAAAAAAAAAAATGGAGATGTGGAATCCAAGCTCAGAAGGTAGGGGTTTTATTATGCTCTACAAAATAGAGAAACTAAAGAAAGTCTTAGGAAGACATTGCTTTAAAGCACATTCTCCTGTTACATTAATAATCAGAAGGTACTAGATGTGAGGAATAATTTTAAAAGTCACAGATAATACAACAACATGTCTTATATACTGCACTCAGATCAGTCTTTAGGCCAGAAAGCGAGCAACAGCAGTTCAATTTAAACTCTTCGCGACAGTGACAGCAGACAGCCTGTACATTAAATCAAAGTAATTTGTGTCAAGTGACAATGTTTTTTTCCTACACTATGTGTATTTTAAATTTAAAGGCCACACAAACCTAATACACTTTTGAAGGATCTAGGCCCAGAAAAAAAAGACACATAAAATCATTCCCCAAGCTTTTGGGTGCAACAGTCTATCCAAGCTAACTTCCTACATGACATCTGTAAATATATTAACTACCTGGTACTTCAGGAGACTGAAGATTAAGTGACCCCTCTTTTCAAAAAGAGAGACACGCAAGTCAACACATTTCAGAAATGAAACACCACTGAAGTTGCACAGTCTGAAAATACTTTGTTTGCTCTACACTGGACTTTCAACCCCACAATGCACGCTAGTTATTTCAGGAATATTCCATTCCAGTCGATAAAAGATAATTTAAGATTTTTCATTACAAAGTAGTAATAACTAATTCCAAGGGCTTTTTTTTTTTAACTGTTGTTTTTGATGACCTTCTGAAGTTTTTGCACAGATTCAAGCTAAATAGGAATAAGCAATATCAAAATAGAACGTTTCATTCAAGCTAATCACAAGCACTTGAGTGGGGGTTTTGGGGGGTTTGTTTTCAATTTTATTTTTAACAAGAAAGTATCTGATTTTCACTAACTAGGATAGCAAGCACAAAAGTTTAAGCTGTATGCTGCAGTATCAACTGGAGCTTAGGTAATACAGAGCAGTCTTCATAAAGACAGTGTATGTTTCACTTTAAGAACTGTGACGTGGATATGTGGTTCCTCCTAAAAATTTCACTCATTTCCCTATTGCTTCGATTTTCCACCCTGCCAGCTGCCAGGAGGGAAGACAACACTCATGCTTTTCTATAGGGCCCTCCTTCTCCTTCTGTGTAATTGCTGAAGTTAGACTTCTCACTTCTGCTATGCTTCTTAGAAAGAATCTCTGAGGTCTCTAATCCAGAACTGAACATTTCTTTAGGAAAATAATTCCTTTCCTTCCTCCCTGGGCAGGAATTTATTGTTGGTACTCAAATCAATCTGACAAATAGCCTTTCAGTTTCACAGAACTGATCATAAGATATCACTGAGTTACTTATTGATAGACATACCTGAGTAGAGGTGAAAGAGAAAGTGATCTTCCGTTACCCAGCTTCAGGCAGAGTTGTTCTCCTGACCTGTGATGTGCTCAGAGATGGCCAAAGGAATTCACAAGTTTTAGTCAGTATTACTACCTTACTAGTGAGTGAAAGCTACTGGCTTCCCCCTCCCCGCCCCAAATAAAATGCTACTATTAAATAGATACAAGTGCTTTTCTTAAGCTCTCAGACACAGCTACTGTTAACTAAAATCCAAACTACTAGAGAAGTTGGTAACTGATACACACAACAAACTTGTGGAATGCTTTTCCAGGAATAGCATGCAATCATCCATGTTTCTACCAAAGCCAGTCAGAACTACATGTCCAAATAAAAGGTCATTTTCTTAAGTCATGCATTAAAGAGATCAGTGACAACTTCCTTGGAGAACACAGGTCTGTAAGGCATTTTTCTTTAAAGGCTCAGAACAACTTAAGGAGTTTTTTCACAACCTCTGTTGTGAAAAATTCCCTTTCACAAGGGAATTTTTTTTCTTACATGCACTATAAAAGACATTTATGTAAAAGGTCACCTGTGAAGAATAATGATTACAGACACCTGGGAAATCCAAACTTGCATTGGTATATTAAAACAGATTCCAACAATGATTAACTCAATTTTAAACGGTGCAACAAGATCATGGTGATCCTTCTAGAAAGGAGAAAAGCAGGAAGCAAAATTACTAAGGATAAATAAAGAGAGCTTGGAATGCTTGGCTTCTGGCATGGAATCAAAAATCCTATGCAAGATGCCTCATCGCTATACAGGCACGAACTAGGCAAGTCAGGATGAAATCAAAAACAACCATACATGAGCGGGAAACTACCTAGGAATAGCCAACAGTGCAATACCAAAGACTGAGGCTTTATTTTAAGACCAGACACAATCCATCAGTAATGTACCTCCCACAGAACAATTGCAAGGAACCTCCCTGGGCGGTGAACATTGTCCTCACTTCTGAAGGAAGCTGTATGTCCTGGTTTTGGCTGGGATAGAGTTAATTTTCTTCCTAGTAGCTGGCATAGTGCTGTGTTTTGGATTTAGCAGGAGAATAATGTGTTAACACTCTGATGCTTTAGTTGTTGCTAAGCAGTGTTTATACTAAGTCAAGGACTTTTCAGCTTTCCATACTCTGCCAGTGAGGAGGTGCACAAGAAGCTAGGAGGGAGTATAGCCAGGACAGCTGACCCAAACTGGCCAAAGGGATATTCCATACCATATAACATCATGCTCAGTATTTAAGCTGGGGGGAGTGGGCCAGGGGGCAGTGATTGCTGCTTAGGGACTGGCTGGGCATCAGTCGGCGGGTGGTGAGCGGTCGCATCATTTGTTTTTTTCCCCTGGGTTTTGTTTCTCTCTCTCTCTTTTGTCATTTCACTTTTCATTACAATCTTTTTAAAATTATTATTATTATTTTATTTCAAGTATTAAACCATTCTTATCTCAACCCACAAGTTTTCTTACTTTTGCTCTTCGGATTCTCTCCCCCATCCCACTGGGAGGTGGGGTGGGGGAGGGTGAGCAAGTGGCTGTGTGGTACTTAGTTGCCAGTTGGGGTTAAACCACGACACTAAAGTAGATATGCCATTTATTTCACATAGGGTGTCTTGTCCTTGTAGACACAGAGTTTCAGAGTTCCAGAGTTAACACAAATTTAAGAACTTCAGATCTTAACTTATCGTTGTGTATTCCCAGCCTGAATATGAGAAAACCCGAGGAAACACTGTCATACTATAATGAAATGGTTTCACATTTCTTAGAGAGTACTTCCCTTCCACCTAATTCAGTATTTCTTGCTCTAAACCATAAAGAAGAGGAGTAACAAGCAATAAGCTCAGACACAAAGTAAGAAAAAACACAGGATTAAAATTAAGGCAATCAGTATGCAAGTACAGTATTTCTGTAAAACTAATAAGCTTCCCATGCCAATTTCACCTTTGGAAGAATATAATTAAGCTGTAAAAACCAGTCTAATTCATGAGATGTTTGAAAACATCTTGAAAACTTACTGTTTTCAATATTGAGCTAGAACCCATCCTAGTTTTGTAAACCAGCTTGCCTAAATGAGTATAGATAACATTTGTCATCTAGATATGAAAATTAATTCGTTTATAAAATCATGGTGCAAAGTATTCCCTAAAACAGATTCTGAAACCCTGGATAGATGCCTTTTAATACTCATAAGATGCAAATAGCAGCCTGGAAGGGAGTTTGTCTTTATTTTTAAAAATGCTTTTACATCCCAGAGATAAAAGAATCTTTAATTTTGCAAAACTATATAATCATGGTCTAGGAAGATGTATACAAGGATGTAGCTTCTCCTCCTCTCTCAACAGCTCCCCAAAGGTAAAACCTTTCACCGCAACTCAATTTTACCAATTTGGAATGCTGTGGATCATCCATTTAAACTGGATCACAGGACTTACGTGGATTAAATCTCACCAGTCTCTTATTTTTAAGAGTATTTTTAACACACAACAGTTTAGTGTAAATAAGACCTAAGGATATTTCTGCCAGGAAAAGCATAAGGAAAAAAAAAAAAAGTTGTCTCTAATCTCAATTGCTTCTCTTTTGCTCTTATTAATACCATTTCATTAAGGGACTACTAGAAAAAAAAACAAGGAGTGGAACATACAGTTCTTGAGACTGGGTCAGCACTGTCAGAGATGCAAGCAGGGAGAACTGCAAACCTGTGGCTATTCCAGGCATGGCAAATGCATCTGTACAGAGATTAATGACTGGACGAAGTTTATAAACAACAATGGAGCAACTTTACTTCCTCCAAAGAACCTATACATTTGTTTTGCTAATGCTATCTTCTATAGCATCTATAACGAAGTCTATCAGTGACACCTCATCATGAAGAGATGCAAAGTGAGATAGAAAGCCAGCAAGTGTGTACACAAGCTGTTTCCTTCTGAACATTTGTCTTTCCACTAATGATATATCACAAGGATCAATTCAGCAACTTCACAGAGTTAAACGTAAGAGTACCACTACAAATCTACAAGCCCTCTGACAGAGAGGAAAATCTGTCAAATGTAGTTTCAGTATATTTTCTCAGTGATTAAACCAATCAAATAGGCATTTTGGACAAAGAGATATTTCATCATAATAATCAATGAAATGATTTAAAAGAAATGCAGAGACATTAAAAAAAACACTAAATATTTTTTTTCATCACTGATTAAAACAACACAGTTGGGGCAAAACTGCCTTAGCACCGCCTGTAAGTTCCAGAAAGAATGAAATTCCACACCAAAAAACCCTTTATGAATTCTATATTGTAAAGGTAGCATTTTTCACAGCATGCAGTTACTCACTCAACTTTTAATGTTGCACTTAACTCAGCAGGCAATTTTATGACATATATCGAAGGGATTTAACCGCAACGGTGATATCAGAGTAAGAATTCAACTGTTTGAGATGGGATTATTTTATCATCAATGCTTGATACACATTCTTTATTTGCACTTCTAACACTACTTAATGACATAGCCTTCAAAATCCAATTTTACAAGCAGATGATGCAAATTTACCAATTACAGTTTCAGTAAGGCTAGTAATTAAGTCTTTTGGGCACTTCTGAAAACATTTTTCCTTTTATGATGACTACCTGGATTTCAGAAAATAAAGCAGAATTTTGCAGAGTAATCCTTGAAGAGTTTGCAGTACTTCGTCGACAAACCAGCAGAGTTTTTCACAAGTCACTGATACATGATGATAGGATAGTAGAAGCAGAAACTACTTGCTCAACAACAGTTTTAGTTTGGGGGAGCACTTTTACCAGGACTCTGTAACCAATTTCAGACAATTAAGACTATTTCAAACCAATTAAGACTATGATCAGATAGAATGAACTACTTTTTCTGTGCTAAAGATGGCTGTTCTTAAAGCAGAAAAGTGGTAACAAATGACAGAATTTACGTCAAGATGAAGTCTATCCATGTATCATTGGAAAGCAACAAGGTCTACTTGGAGCTCTTCTTTAGGGAGCAAACTACTAAACTGTTCCTTCCTACTGGAAGAGCCACAAAGGCAACAATTAAAAAAAACCAACTACAAGAAGTAATTGTATTGCACCTCTCAACTCTAAGCACAGCCCAGTTACACTTTTTTTTTTTGTTTTCTCCTTTAACCCAATATTAAGGACAAAAAGATACGGCAGGAACACTACAGGTTCTACAAACACAGCAAATTGCTAAGTTTTTGGGGAAAGGGAAGGACAAGATGAGATAATCACAGCACTGGCAGTAGCAAAGGACCCTATGCCAGCAATAGGCAGTGGACTTCAACTCTCATTATCACATGAACAGAAATTTCTGCCAGTCCCCATGCAACTGCTCCCAAAGCTTTCTGAAGGGTAAAGTTATCAGAGAGGATGAAGGATGCCAGTTAGTCTCCTTCTAGCCCCCTTCTGTATATATGTTTTATTTAGCATATTTTTCCACTTCATGCATGCATTTGAGAGAAATGATCAGGTCCTCTATTTAACTTCTCCAAGACTTTTTTAGATGAAAGTGCAACACTGACACAAGTAATTAAACTGATCAGAGTCACAAAACTGCAGAATGATGTCACTTCTTGCTCCTGTTTCTTTCTAATCCTGATCTGCTAGGAATCAGCTATTGTGCTGTAATAAACAGTAGGAAACAGTAAGGTGGTTTGGATCTGTGCTTAACATAGCTTAAGCAAAAGAGCACTCTGTTTTAGTATATGAGCACAACTCGCTATTCTAAACACTTAAATTTACAGAGTGCTGACACCCTTATACAGTAGAAGACCATTTCAGCAGATGTCATATACAACAATTAGAACAATACGTTAACATTCCAATAAGGGATATTTAAGATAATTTTCACACAAGATGAGAACAATCCTCATTCAGTTTACCATTTGCTCTAAGCAACATCAGTGCATTTTTACCAGCATCAGCTTGAGTTCTTGAACACTTAAAAAATATTTACTCAAGAAAAGTAAATATATAACAGTTTTGCTACTGTGTATAGTAATTCCCTCACCTGACTTGCTATAATATTTTTGTATAAAAACTTTCCCCTTACACACTGCTCTCCTAAAAAGAAAGACCAGAGGCAATGAAGATTCAATCACCTTTCTGACTACATCAATTTAAATTAATCTAATGAATTTCTGAGACTAGAAATTCAGTAGCAGGCAGAAGTTATGTTCTATGACTAAGAAGTTTTAAACCTATTTTTATAGTAGCTCTGGAATTCCTCCTCCCCCCCGCAGTCCTCTCTATAGAATTCAACTAACTCATTATGAAATAAGATGGCAAAAAATAATTTTCTTTATATTTAACCTCAGGCCAGTTTCAAATTCTCATGCACATCATCTTCCCCCATAAAATTCCTAACAAATAGAGTGATAGCTCACAGAACAAGACATTCAAGTGCTCTTCATTAATAGATGTATTAAAAAAAAAACCAAGCTCAACAAAAATATTATTCTAGGTAACATGTTACATTCAACACTTCAACTAAAGCCTGTCCTAGCAAATAATTAAAATTACTGCTTAGGACAAAATAGAGAAGTGACTTTAACTCATTGAAAAGTCAAAAAGTATCAGCTAACATATCTGGATCAAGCTGCATAAAAAGTATGCTGCAGATACTTTTCCTAGTCTTTATAAGATTTTCAACTATGAGGATGATTATTAGCAACCTGAATCATCACGGAATTTTACTTGTCTTTCTCACAGGGACTGATATGCTTAATTGGACAGTTATTACTAATTTCTAGTATTAACTCTTGAAAATAATATACCATTTTCAATGAACACAGTTTTTAAGTTATGATAATGCTTACAGATTAACAAGAAGAAACTTAAATCCCTTGCCAATCTGAAGAACAATTAATAGGCAATTATAGTGCAAGTTTCTTCACTAGCATTCCCTAACCTTGTAGACATTTCTAAAGGTGGAGAGCATTCAACATGTGTACTCACTTAAAATCTGTAACTGCCAATTATGCTAGAGATATTTTTTGAATCCTTAAAAGCACTTACTCAATGACAGCTTTGTTTTTGTAAGTTACATTTCCTTAAACAAAATTAACATTCCACAGAGAAATATATTAAACATGACCACTCAGCAGTCTGCTGTCATTTCAACACATTAAACCTTAGCAATAAAACAGATCTGGATTGCCCCTTTTTATAAGGCTTGTTTATCTGAGATTGCCTGATTCAGCTGTAAATCAACATATATTTTCTTCTAGCAATTGTAGAGAAAGGGTGTGAAACATCAAAAAATAAGCAACCATCAGTGTTTGGTTTATTGTTGGGGGCTGAAATACAAGTTGGACATTTTTGGCTTTGGTAAGTGCCTGTAACAAGTTCTAGATTTAATCAGCAGGGTCCTCAGTATGAACAGATGTTAATGGGAAACTGTAAAGCACATTATTTCAGTTCTACTTGAAAATTCAGTAACAAAACTATTGTTTAACATAAAAGAAAAGGCAGTGTGATTATTTTGCAACCTTTGGCTTCATTTGTAACACAAGAGATTTGGATTTTTCTGCTACTAAGAATGTGATCTAAATTACTTAACGGCTGGGATCTTCAGCACTATTCTTCTTAGTATTTGCCTAACTGGCTGTCAGTCAGATTTAACTGTGTCCCAGTTTGATTCCCCCACCCTCCCCTTCAGTGGCTGAAAGACATTTGAAGAAGGAAGGCAAGTTGTTCGACCAGTAAAGATCAGATTAATACAGCATGAAGATGTTCAATTAAGAGCACAAAGAAATAACTACTTCTGGCTAGAAAAGCTAGCTGATTTTATTAAAAATCTTGATGCTGAAGGAAGAGATAAAGGAGCACATGTTCATATTCTTGAAAAATTCAAAAAAGAAGCAACACAATAGCTTTACAGCTAAAAAAATTTTAGTGGTTTGGCGGAAGGGAGAAATGAGGCAATATCCCCATATTCTGATACTCAGAAGACTGAGACACCCTCTTGAAAAATAAAGCCTCTTAAACTCAATCATATTGAACTATTACCTGCAAAAGTTACCACGGCAGTCTTACACACTCCTTGAAAGCAACAGGTGTTCCCTGTACCATGGCTTACCCTATTAAGGAAGGAACAGGCTGCAATATACAGGAAGTTCAAAACAGTTTATGTCAATGCACTACTCCCCTGGAAAAAAACTATTTTAAATTCAAACCTGAAGGCAGTGGTCTCAAGATACTACGCAAGGACGGCAGACTGAAGATTATATAAAATTTGTCAATGTCCCTTTTCACATTATTTTTTATAATCTTTTGAGAGATTAACAGCTGGTAAACTACACTGCTTTCCTGAACTGTGGCTTCTCTCAGCAATACTTTTCTCTCTGTCATCCCATGCTGGGTCAGAGAAACAGCGGTAGAAGAACTGTTCATTGCATGTCGTATGAGTCTAAAAACCAAGCCATTATAAGGAAATTCCTACCTGAAAATGAAATTTGTAGGAGGGCAATAAATAAATTCCTTAGTGCTACTCACCTCCTTGTTCTATGAAAACAAAAAGCCTCCTTAATACAAATTTCTGTAAGGTAATTTGAGTGTCACCCACTGATATGAAAAGCCACATACCAACTTAGGTGCAGAAAAACACTTCTATATTCCACTATCCACCACACCCACCCAAGAAGGATATCAGCATATTAAATATGGACATGTCTACATCTTTATATAACTTACGCGTAAAGTATTCCCTAGAACTGGAACTTATGACCTATACTTTTGTTCTTCAAGATGATTTAGCAAGTGATTTTTCTGTTCCTCTATTTTAATAGGAAACTTCTCAGCAGTGAAAAGCTGATTAAACAGCCAGGAAAATAAGAATTTGCTGGTTTAGACATATTGTTTCAATAAACATCTAAATTCATTCATCAATAAACATTTAAATTCATTTTTCTGCTCAAAGGTGTTTTACAAGCTAATGTGTCCCTGTCTGAAGGACAGGGGAGTGAGGGGGAACAGACAAAAAGAGGCAATTTGTTTAAAATGGAGTGGGTGTGATTCTACAGTAGTTCCCCATTCCTCCATCACACGAATGGCAATATAAAGATATTAGCTATATGAAATAGTGTACCTGTGCCAAACTGAGCGTACCTGTACTACTTCAGTAAAAGAGGAGTTATACTACACATACTGCTGTTTGTCCCCTTCTGAATACCTACAACCAGGTAAAAACACAAAAAACCTTGAAACGCTAGTAAAAACGATAAAATGCAGACAGGGCCCAAACACGCAGGTGACTATTTTCTGCCAGACAAGATAACAAATCCAAAAGAAATAAAACCTTCCAAAATGAACAGGTAAGTCATTGGCTCCTTAAAACAAATAGCATTAATGCAGCAGAAAAATAAGTATACCTATATGAATTTTACACAGGTCATGTGACACTCATGTATACAGACACTCCTCCTTTCCCTCCCACCATCAATGATTTTCCCCATGCAAAAAAAATAATATACCACTCTCCATTTTCATGAAAACCAATGCAGACACCAGCCTTGCTTGGGAGGCTCTTCACAAACCAGCCTGCCCTCAGTAAGTCGTATGGCTAAAAAGCTTAAAGGATTTCAGGTCTTTTTTTTTTATTATTATTTTTAAACAAAACCTTGTAACAAACAATCCAAACCAATCTTTCCTTTCTGCACCAGGAAAGAGGATTTGAGCATGTTTTGTTCCCCGGGTCGCACAGAGAGACTTCGCGATGCCTGTACAGGGGACTCGACTGCCTGCAGCTCCACAGGGTGGAGACTCACCAAGCTGACATTGTCTGGATGCCACCGACTACATCCCTCGCGCATCCCCGGCTTACTTCCCAGCCTTTTCTGAGGCATGCCTTACACGGGGAAAAGCCGGGGGGTGGAAACACACACACAAAAAAACCCTCCACCACAGCACTGCAAAGCCTGTTTTGAAAAAAATCACCCCATGATGTTTGGGGCGTGGAGGGGCGCAGGACATAGAGACCGTGGGCCGTTAAATCCTCGCCCCTCTCACACTCCTTCGCTCCAAT